>NC_082650.1:73177939-73477939 GCF_028023285.1 Balaenoptera ricei
GTGATCGGGAAAGGTTTCTAAAACGCACCTCATTTCTCAACTCCTTGTGCTCCGGTTCGCCATTCCAGCCGCTTTACTAGCAATCTCCCTCCTTGGAGAATCAGCACCTTTATCCTCCTGTTCCGTACAGGTTGCAATTTGTCCTGAGGATGCACGGGAAGAGGGGGAACCAATGAGAGACTAGCTCTAGGTGTTGGGCCAGGCACAGGTCACTCTATTTTCCCATCAGGAAGAAGAATTAACCACAGGCTCAGCCTGCCGCCAGGAACGAGAATACGGCCTGAAGCAATCCTGCGCTTTTGCGGCCAGCTCCCAAGAAAGCGAGTTGAATAATGGAGCTCAGGGGCACTGCAATTCACAAACCTGCAGACTTAGAAATGATAGCTCTCGTCCACAAATATATTGAGGGAAGGCAACGAAGAGGATTTGAAAGCAAGGCAGAATTGCAGGAAACAGATTTCAGGAGGTAGATTCGAATCGCCTTTAAAGCACAGGAAAAGCGGCAAAACCTCGACAATGATGCCCTTGGCCAAAAAGGGCGTATGCGTTTTTTCCTGAATATATTCAGGAAAAAACGCATACGCCCTTTTTGGCCAACCAAGCAACCTGGAAAGGCAAATCAGCGCTACAAAGAAGTCTCGCTTCCCATCGGTCAAAAGGGCCATGCTGAATAAAGTGTCAAAACCAGAAATGCAGGACAGGCCATGGAGAAATGGGAGCCTTGCTACGCCGATGGGCGGGATGTAAATTGCCAACAGCCACTCTGGAGAAGTGTACGGTGTGTCCTGAAACATCTAAAAAACTCAGCTTAGAGAGCATAGGGCCCTTCCACTCATGGGCCTATAAATTGGGAAAACTAAAAATCAGCAAGACACAGGCACCCCAAAGTTTTGGGCTACTCTGCTGACAAGAACCTCCACTTCGTTACACCTTAAATATCCCAGGAAAGAGAAGAATGGATAAAGAAGATGTGGTCCTTTTATACAATGGAATATCACTCAGCCATGAAATCAATGTCATAAGGCTAGTAGCAGCATGATGAGTGGACTTAGGTATGACGATTCTAAGTGAAATAAGTCACACAGAAAAAGACACTTATCATGAGATATCACTTATAGAGGGAATGTAAAAACCGCTACCCTTGAACTGAATTACAAAACAGAACAGAGTCACACGTTTAGAAAACACACTATGGCTGCTTAACGGGAAAGGTGAGGTGGGGTGATGCATAAAACAAGGGTTTCAAATTAGCTCAGATACCGTTCCATGAACCCAATATGTAATAGACAAGACCTACTCCTTGCTCAGTGAACTGGACTCAACACCCCCTATTCACCGCCCAAGAATATATCTGACTAGTAAGAATCTTCAAACCTATGTATTGATATCTCTCTGTAAGTGAGTCAAGTGGGTGTAAAGCGGCATAAACACAGCAGTGAAAAGCAGCTAAACCCCATTATAAAAATCAATTACTTTTCAAAACCCGTGAAACAAAGACAGTGAAAGAGAGAAAAATTCTTACAAAATTCGTTCAGGGGCTGTGATGCCACCTGGATTGACCATATCTAGACCCACAGCTGATTGAGACATAAGGGTGGACACTCTTGGGGCTGAGAGGTTTGGTGAGGTTGGGTGAGCAAACGCAGACCCTTTAAATTAATACGGCGTGGTACCCATCCCATGGGTCCCAAATCTCCAGGTTCAAGGGCATCGTCCTACACTGAAAACATGCATGAGAAACCCCGAAGATGGTACACCGTGTGATCGGGAAAGGTTTCTAAAACGCACCTCATTTCTCAACTCCTTGTGCTCCGGTTCGCCATTCCAGCCGCTTTACTAGCAATCTCCCTCCTTGGAGAATCAGCACCTTTATCCTCCTGTTCCGTACAGGTTGCAATTTGTCCTGAGGATGCACGGGAAGAGGGGGAACCAATGAGAGACTAGCTCTAGGTGTTGGGCCAGGCACAGGTCACTCTATTTTCCCATCAGGAAGAAGAATTAACCACAGGCTCAGCCTGCCGCCAGGAACCAGAATACGGCCTGAAGCAACCCTGCGCTTTTGCGGCCAGCTCCCAAGAAAGCGAGTTGAATAATGGAGTTCAGGGGCACTGCAATTCACAAACCTGCAGACTTAGAAATGATAGCTCTCGTCCACAAATATATTGAGGGAAGGCAACGAAGAGGATTTGAAAGCAAGGCAGAATTGCAGGAAACAGATTTCAGGAGGTAGATTCGAATCGCCTTTAAAGCACAGGAAAAGCGGCAAAACCTCGACAATGATGCCCTTGGCCAAAAAGGGCGTATGCGTTTTTTCCTGAATATATTCAGGAAAAAACGCATACGCCCTTTTTGGCCAACCAAGCAACCTGGAAAGGCAAATCAGCGCTACAAAGAAGTCTCGCTTCCCATCGGTCAAAAGGGCCATGCTGAATAAAGTGTCAAAACCAGAAATGCAGGACAGGCCATGGAGAAATGGGAGCCTTGCTACGCCGATGGGCGGGATGTAAATTGCCAACAGCCACTCTGGAGAAGTGTACGGTGTGTCCTGAAACATCTAAAAAACTCAGCTTAGAGAGCATAGGGCCCTTCCACTCATGGGCCTATAAATTGGGAAAACTAAAAATCAGCAAGACACACGCACCCCAAAGTTTTGGGCTACTCTGCTGACAAGAACCTCCACTTCGTTACACCTTAAATATCCCAGGAAAGAGAAGAATGGATAAAGAAGATGTGGTCCTTTTATACAATGGAATATCACTCAGCCATGAAATCAATGTCATAAGGCTAGTAGCAGCATGATGAGTGGACTTAGGTATGACGATTCTAAGTGAAATAAGTCACACAGAAAAAGACACTTATCATGAGATATCACTTATAGAGGGAATGTAAAAACCGCTACCCTTGAACTGAATTACAAAACAGAACAGAGTCACACGTTTAGAAAACACACTATGGCTGCTTAACGGGAAAGGTGAGGTGGGGTGATGCATAAAACAAGGGTTTCAAATTAGCTCAGATACCGTTCCATGAACCCAATATGTAATAGACAAGACCTACTCCTTGCTCAGTGAACTGGACTCAACACCCCCTATTCACCGCCCAAGAATATATCTGACTAGTAAGACTCTTCAAACCTATGTATTGATATCTCTCTGTAAGTGAGTCAAGTGGGTGTAAAGCGGCATAAACACAGCAGTGAAAAGCAGCTAAACCCCATTATAAAAATCAATTACTTTTCAAAACCCGTGAAACAAAGACAGTGAAAGAGAGAAAAATTCTTACAAAATTCGTTCAGGGGCTGTGATGCCACCTGGATTGACCATATCTAGACCCACAGCTGATTGAGACATAAGGGTGGACACTCTTGGGGCTGAGAGGTTTGGTGAGGTTGGGTGAGCAAACGCAGACCCTTTAAATTAATACGGCGTGGTACCCATCCCATGGGTCCCAAATCTCCAGGTTCAAGGGCATCGTCCTACACTGAAAACATGCATGAGAAACCCCGAAGATGGTACACCGTGTGATCGGGAAAGGTTTCTAAAACGCACCTCATTTCTCAACTCCTTGTGCTCCGGTTCGCCATTCCAGCCGCTTTACTAGCAATCTCCCTCCTTGGAGAATCAGCACCTTTATCCTCCTGTTCCGTACAGGTTGCAATTTGTCCTGAGGATGCACGGGAAGAGGGGGAACCAATGAGAGACTAGCTCTAGGTGTTGGGCCAGGCACAGGTCACTCTATTTTCCCATCAGGAAGAAGAATTAACCACAGGCTCAGCCTGCCGCCAGGAACCAGAATACGGCCTGAAGCAACCCTGCGCTTTTGCGGCCAGCTCCCAAGAAAGCGAGTTGAATAATGGAGTTCAGGGGCACTGCAATTCACAAACCTGCAGACTTAGAAATGATAGCTCTCGTCCACAAATATATTGAGGGAAGGCAACGAAGAGGATTTGAAAGCAAGGCAGAATTGCAGGAAACAGATTTCAGGAGGTAGATTCGAATCGCCTTTAAAGCACAGGAAAAGCGGCAAAACCTCGACAATGATGCCCTTGGCCAAAAAGGGCGTATGCGTTTTTTCCTGAATATATTCAGGAAAAAACGCATACGCCCTTTTTGGCCAACCAAGCAACCTGGAAAGGCAAATCAGCGCTACAAAGAAGTCTCGCTTCCCATCGGTCAAAAGGGCCATGCTGAATAAAGTGTCAAAACCAGAAATGCAGGACAGGCCATGGAGAAATGGGAGCCTTGCTACGCCGATGGGCGGGATGTAAATTGCCAACAGCCACTCTGGAGAAGTGTACGGTGTGTCCTGAAACATCTAAAAAACTCAGCTTAGAGAGCATAGGGCCCTTCCACTCATGGGCCTATAAATTGGGAAAACTAAAAATCAGCAAGACACACGCACCCCAAAGTTTTGGGCTACTCTGCTGACAAGAACCTCCACTTCGTTACACCTTAAATATCCCAGGAAAGAGAAGAATGGATAAAGAAGATGTGGTCCTTTTATACAATGGAATATCACTCAGCCATGAAATCAATGTCATAAGGCTAGTAGCAGCATGATGAGTGGACTTAGGTATGACGATTCTAAGTGAAATAAGTCACACAGAAAAAGACACTTATCATGAGATATCACTTATAGAGGGAATGTAAAAACCGCTACCCTTGAACTGAATTACAAAACAGAACAGAGTCACACGTTTAGAAAACACACTATGGCTGCTTAACGGGAAAGGTGAGGTGGGGTGATGCATAAAACAAGGGTTTCAAATTAGCTCAGATACCGTTCCATGAACCCAATATGTAATAGACAAGACCTACTCCTTGCTCAGTGAACTGGACTCAACACCCCCTATTCACCGCCCAAGAATATATCTGACTAGTAAGAATCTTCAAACCTATGTATTGATATCTCTCTGTAAGTGAGTCAAGTGGGTGTAAAGCGGCATAAACACAGCAGTGAAAAGCAGCTAAACCCCATTATAAAAATCAATTACTTTTCAAAACCCGTGAAACAAAGACAGTGAAAGAGAGAGAAATTCTTACAAAATTCGTTCAGGGGCTGTGATGCCACCTGGATTGACCATATCTAGACCCACAGCTGATTGAGACATAAGGGTGGACACTCTTGGGGCTGAGAGGTTTGGTGAGGTTGGGTGAGCAAACGCAGACCCTTTAAATTAATACGGCGTGGTACCCATCCCATGGGTCCCAAATCTCCAGGTTCAAGGGCATCGTCCTACACTGAAAACATGCATGAGAAACCCCGAAGATGGTACACCGTGTGATCGGGAAAGGTTTCTAAAACGCACCTCATTTCTCAACTCCTTGTGCTCCGGTTCGCCATTCCAGCCGCTTTACTAGCAATCTCCCTCCTTGGAGAATCAGCACCTTTATCCTCCTGTTCCGTACAGGTTGCAATTTGTCCTGAGGATGCACGGGAAGAGGGGGAACCAATGAGAGACTAGCTCTAGGTGTTGGGCCAGGCACAGGTCACTCTATTTTCCCATCAGGAAGAAGAATTAACCACAGGCTCAGCCTGCCGCCAGGAACCAGAATACGGCCTGAAGCAACCCTGCGCTTTTGCGGCCAGCTCCCAAGAAAGCGAGTTGAATAATGGAGTTCAGGGGCACTGCAATTCACAAACCTGCAGACTTAGAAATGATAGCTCTCGTCCACAAATATATTGAGGGAAGGCAACGAAGAGGATTTGAAAGCAAGGCAGAATTGCAGGAAACAGATTTCAGGAGGTAGATTCGAATCGCCTTTAAAGCACAGGAAAAGCGGCAAAACCTCGACAATGATGCCCTTGGCCAAAAAGGGCGTATGCGTTTTTTCCTGAATATATTCAGGAAAAAACGCATACGCCCTTTTTGGCCAACCAAGCAACCTGGAAAGGCAAATCAGCGCTACAAAGAAGTCTCGCTTCCCATCGGTCAAAAGGGCCATGCTGAATAAAGTGTCAAAACCAGAAATGCAGGACAGGCCATGGAGAAATGGGAGCCTTGCTACGCCGATGGGCGGGATGTAAATTGCCAACAGCCACTCTGGAGAAGTGTACGGTGTGTCCTGAAACATCTAAAAAACTCAGCTTAGAGAGCATAGGGCCCTTCCACTCATGGGCCTATAAATTGGGAAAACTAAAAATCAGCAAGACACACGCACCCCAAAGTTTTGGGCTACTCTGCTGACAAGAACCTCCACTTCGTTACACCTTAAATATCCCAGGAAAGAGAAGAATGGATAAAGAAGATGTGGTCCTTTTATACAATGGAATATCACTCAGCCATGAAATCAATGTCATAAGGCTAGTAGCAGCATGATGAGTGGACTTAGGTATGACGATTCTAAGTGAAATAAGTCACACAGAAAAAGACACTTATCATGAGATATCACTTATAGAGGGAATGTAAAAACCGCTACCCTTGAACTGAATTACAAAACAGAACAGAGTCACACGTTTAGAAAACACACTATGGCTGCTTAACGGGAAAGGTGAGGTGGGGTGATGCATAAAACAAGGGTTTCAAATTAGCTCAGATACCGTTCCATGAACCCAATATGTAATAGACAAGACCTACTCCTTGCTCAGTGAACTGGACTCAACACCCCCTATTCACCGCCCAAGAATATATCTGACTAGTAAGAATCTTCAAACCTATGTATTGATATCTCTCTGTAAGTGAGTCAAGTGGGTGTAAAGCGGCATAAACACAGCAGTGAAAAGCAGCTAAACCCCATTATAAAAATCAATTACTTTTCAAAACCCGTGAAACAAAGACAGTGAAAGAGAGAAAAATTCTTACAAAATTCGTTCAGGGGCTGTGATGCCACCTGGATTGACCATATCTAGACCCACAGCTGATTGAGACATAAGGGTAGACACTCTTGGGGCTGAGAGGTTTGGTGAGGTTGGGTGAGCAAACGCAGACCCTTTAAATTAATACGGCGTGGTACCCATCCCATGGGTCCCAAATCTCCAGGTTCAAGGGCATCGTCCTACACTGAAAACATGCATGAGAAACCCCGAAGATGGTACACCGTGTGATCGGGAAAGGTTTCTAAAACGCACCTCATTTCTCAACTCCTTGTGCTCCGGTTCGCCATTCCAGCCGCTTTACTAGCAATCTCCCTCCTTGGAGAATCAGCACCTTTATCCTCCTGTTCCGTACAGGTTGCAATTTGTCCTGAGGATGCACGGGAAGAGGGGGAACCAATGAGAGACTAGCTCTAGGTGTTGGGCCAGGCACAGGTCACTCTATTTTCCCATCAGGAAGAAGAATTAACCACAGGCTCAGCCTGCCGCCAGGAACGAGAATACGGCCTGAAGCAACCCTGCGCTTTTGCGGCCAGCTCCCAAGAAAGCGAGTTGAATAATGGAGTTCAGGGGCACTGCAATTCACAAACCTGCAGACTTAGAAATGATAGCTCTCGTCCACAAATATATTGAGGGAAGGCAACGAAGAGGATTTGAAAGCAAGGCAGAATTGCAGGAAACAGATTTCAGGAGGTAGATTCGAATCGCCTTTAAAGCACAGGAAAAGCGGCAAAACCTCGACAATGATGCCCTTGGCCAAAAAGGGCGTATGCGTTTTTTCCTGAATATATTCAGGAAAAAACGCATACGCCCTTTTTGGCCAACCAAGCAACCTGGAAAGGCAAATCAGCGCTACAAAGAAGTCTCGCTTCCCATCGGTCAAAAGGGCCATGCTGAATAAAGTGTCAAAACCAGAAATGCAGGACAGGCCATGGAGAAATGGGAGCCTTGCTACGCCGATGGGCGGGATGTAAATTGCCAACAGCCACTCTGGAGAAGTGTACGGTGTGTCCTGAAACATCTAAAAAACTCAGCTTAGAGAGCATAGGGCCCTTCCACTCATGGGCCTATAAATTGGGAAAACTAAAAATCAGCAAGACACAGGCACCCCAAAGTTTTGGGCTACTCTGCTGACAAGAACCTCCACTTCGTTACACCTTAAATATCCCAGGAAAGAGAAGAATGGATAAAGAAGATGTGGTCCTTTTATACAATGGAATATCACTCAGCCATGAAATCAATGTCATAAGGCTAGTAGCAGCATGATGAGTGGACTTAGGTATGACGATTCTAAGTGAAATAAGTCACACAGAAAAAGACACTTATCATGAGATATCACTTATAGAGGGAATGTAAAAACCGCTACCCTTGAACTGAATTACAAAACAGAACAGAGTCACACGTTTAGAAAACACACTATGGCTGCTTAACGGGAAAGGTGAGGTGGGGTGATGCATAAAACAAGGGTTTCAAATTAGCTCAGATACCGTTCCATGAACCCAATATGTAATAGACAAGACCTACTCCTTGCTCAGTGAACTGGACTCAACACCCCCTATTCACCGCCCAAGAATATATCTGACTAGTAAGAATCTTCAAACCTATGTATTGATATCTCTCTGTAAGTGAGTCAAGTGGGTGTAAAGCGGCATAAACACAGCAGTGAAAAGCAGCTAAACCCCATTATAAAAATCAATTACTTTTCAAAACCCGTGAAACAAAGACAGTGAAAGAGAGAAAAATTCTTACAAAATTCGTTCAGGGGCTGTGATGCCACCTGGATTGACCATATCTAGACCCACAGCTGATTGAGACATAAGGGTGGACACTCTTGGGGCTGAGAGGTTTGGTGAGGTTGGGTGAGCAAACGCAGACCCTTTAAATTAATACGGCGTGGTACCCATCCCATGGGTCCCAAATCTCCAGGTTCAAGGGCATCGTCCTACACTGAAAACATGCATGAGAAACCCCGAAGATGGTACACCGTGTGATCGGGAAAGGTTTCTAAAACGCACCTCATTTCTCAACTCCTTGTGCTCCGGTTCGCCATTCCAGCCGCTTTACTAGCAATCTCCCTCCTTGGAGAATCAGCACCTTTATCCTCCTGTTCCGTACAGGTTGCAATTTGTCCTGAGGATGCACGGGAAGAGGGGGAACCAATGAGAGACTAGCTCTAGGTGTTGGGCCAGGCACAGGTCACTCTATTTTCCCATCAGGAAGAAGAATTAACCACAGGCTCAGCCTGCCGCCAGGAACCAGAATACGGCCTGAAGCAACCCTGCGCTTTTGCGGCCAGCTCCCAAGAAAGCGAGTTGAATAATGGAGTTCAGGGGCACTGCAATTCACAAACCTGCAGACTTAGAAATGATAGCTCTCGTCCACAAATATATTGAGGGAAGGCAACGAAGAGGATTTGAAAGCAAGGCAGAATTGCAGGAAACAGATTTCAGGAGGTAGATTCGAATCGCCTTTAAAGCACAGGAAAAGCGGCAAAACCTCGACAATGATGCCCTTGGCCAAAAAGGGCGTATGCGTTTTTTCCTGAATATATTCAGGAAAAAACGCATACGCCCTTTTTGGCCAACCAAGCAACCTGGAAAGGCAAATCAGCGCTACAAAGAAGTCTCGCTTCCCATCGGTCAAAAGGGCCATGCTGAATAAAGTGTCAAAACCAGAAATGCAGGACAGGCCATGGAGAAATGGGAGCCTTGCTACGCTGATGGGCGGGATGTAAATTGCCAACAGCCACTCTGGAGAAGTGTACGGTGTGTCCTGAAACATCTAAAAAACTCAGCTTAGAGAGCATAGGGCCCTTCCACTCATGGGCCTATAAATTGGGAAAACTAAAAATCAGCAAGACACAGGCACCCCAAAGTTTTGGGCTACTCTGCTGACAAGAACCTCCACTTCGTTACACCTTAAATATCCCAGGAAAGAGAAGAATGGATAAAGAAGATGTGGTCCTTTTATACAATGGAATATCACTCAGCCATGAAATCAATGTCATAAGGCTAGTAGCAGCATGATGAGTGGACTTAGGTATGACGATTCTAAGTGAAATAAGTCACACAGAAAAAGACACTTATCATGAGATATCACTTATAGAGGGAATGTAAAAACCGCTACCCTTGAACTGAATTACAAAACAGAACAGAGTCACACGTTTAGAAAACACACTATGGCTGCTTAACGGGAAAGGTGAGGTGGGGTGATGCATAAAACAAGGGTTTCAAATTAGCTCAGATACCGTTCCATGAACCCAATATGTAATAGACAAGACCTACTCCTTGCTCAGTGAACTGGACTCAACACCCCCTATTCACCGCCCAAGAATATATCTGACTAGTAAGACTCTTCAAACCTATGTATTGATATCTCTCTGTAAGTGAGTCAAGTGGGTGTAAAGCGGCATAAACACAGCAGTGAAAAGCAGCTAAACCCCATTATAAAAATCAATTACTTTTCAAAACCCGTGAAACAAAGACAGTGAAAGAGAGAAAAATTCTTACAAAATTCGTTCAGGGGCTGTGATGCCACCTGGATTGACCATATCTAGACCCACAGCTGATTGAGACATAAGGGTGGACACTCTTGGGGCTGAGAGGTTTGGTGAGGTTGGGTGAGCAAACGCAGACCCTTTAAATTAATACGGCGTGGTACCCATCCCATGGGTCCCAAATCTCCAGGTTCAAGGGCATCGTCCTACACTGAAAACATGCATGAGAAACCCCGAAGATGGTACACCGTGTGATCGGGAAAGGTTTCTAAAACGCACCTCATTTCTCAACTCCTTGTGCTCCGGTTCGCCATTCCAGCCGCTTTACTAGCAATCTCCCTCCTTGGAGAATCAGCACCTTTATCCTCCTGTTCCGTACAGGTTGCAATTTGTCCTGAGGATGCACGGGAAGAGGGGGAACCAATGAGAGACTAGCTCTAGGTGTTGGGCCAGGCACAGGTCACTCTATTTTCCCATCAGGAAGAAGAATTAACCACAGGCTCAGCCTGCCGCCAGGAACCAGAATACGGCCTGAAGCAACCCTGCGCTTTTGCGGCCAGCTCCCAAGAAAGCGAGTTGAATAATGGAGTTCAGGGGCACTGCAATTCACAAACCTGCAGACTTAGAAATGATAGCTCTCGTCCACAAATATATTGAGGGAAGGCAACGAAGAGGATTTGAAAGCAAGGCGGAATTGCAGGAAACAGATTTCAGGAGGTAGATTCGAATCGCCTTTAAAGCACAGGAAAAGCGGCAAAACCTCGACAATGATGCCCTTGGCCAAAAAGGGCGTATGCGTTTTTTCCTGAATATATTCAGGAAAAAACGCATACGCCCTTTTTGGCCAACCAAGCAACCTGGAAAGGCAAATCAGCGCTACAAAGAAGTCTCGCTTCCCATCGGTCAAAAGGGCCATGCTGAATAAAGTGTCAAAACCAGAAATGCAGGACAGGCCATGGAGAAATGGGAGCCTTGCTACGCTGATGGGCGGGATGTAAATTGCCAACAGCCACTCTGGAGAAGTGTACGGTGTGTCCTGAAACATCTAAAAAACTCAGCTTAGAGAGCATAGGGCCCTTCCACTCATGGGCCTATAAATTGGGAAAACTAAAAATCAGCAAGACACAGGCACCCCAAAGTTTTGGGCTACTCTGCTGACAAGAACCTCCACTTCGTTACACCTTAAATATCCCAGGAAAGAGAAGAATGGATAAAGAAGATGTGGTCCTTATATACAGTGGAATATCACTCAGCCATGAAATCAATGTCATAAGGCTAGTAGCAGCATGATGAGTGGACTTAGGTATGACGATTCTAAGTGAAATAAGTCACACAGAAAAAGACACTTATCATGAGATATCACTTATAGAGGGAATGTAAAAACTGCTACCCTTGAACTGAATTACAAAACAGAACAGAGTCACACGTTTAGAAAACACACTATGGCTGCTTAACGGGAAAGGTGAGGTGGGGTGATGCATAAAACAAGGGTTTCAAATTAGCTCAGATACCGTTCCATGAACCCAATATGTAATAGACAAGACCTACTCCTTGCTCAGTGAACTGGACTCAACACCCCCTATTCACCGCCCAAGAATATATCTGACTAGTAAGACTCTTCAAACCTATGTATTGATATCTCTCTGTAAGTGAGTCAAGTGGGTGTAAAGCGGCATAAACACAGCAGTGAAAAGCAGCTAAACCCCATTATAAAAATCAATTACTTTTCAAAACCCGTGAAACAAAGACAGTGAAAGAGAGAAAAATTCTTACAAAATTCGTTCAGGGGCTGTGATGCCACCTGGATTGACCATATCTAGACCCACAGCTGATTGAGACATAAGGGTGGACACTCTTGGGGCTGAGAGGTTTGGTGAGGTTGGGTGAGCAAACGCAGACCCTTTAAATTAATACGGCGTGGTACCCATCCCATGGGTCCCAAATCTCCAGGTTCAAGGGCATCGTCCTACACTGAAAACATGCATGAGAAACCCCGAAGATGGTACACCGTGTGATCGGGAAAGGTTTCTAAAACGCACCTCATTTCTCAACTCCTTGTGCTCCGGTTCGCCATTCCAGCCGCTTTACTAGCAATCTCCCTCCTTGGAGAATCAGCACCTTTATCCTCCTGTTCCGTACAGGTTGCAATTTGTCCTGAGGATGCACGGGAAGAGGGGGAACCAATGAGAGACTAGCTCTAGGTGTTGGGACAGGCACAGGTCACTCTATTTTCCCATCAGGAAGAAGAATTAACCACAGGCTCAGCCTGCCGCCAGGAACGAGAATACGGCCTGAAGCAACCCTGCGCTTTTGCGGCCAGCTCCCAAGAAAGCGAGTTGAATAATGGAGTTCAGGGGCACTGCAATTCACAAACCTGCAGACTTAGAAATGATAGCTCTCGTCCACAAATATATTGAGGGAAGGCAACGAAGAGGATTTGAAAGCAAGGCAGAATTGCAGGAAACAGATTTCAGGAGGTAGATTCGAATCGCCTTTAAAGCACAGGAAAAGCGGCAAAACCTCGACAATGATGCCCTTGGCCAAAAAGGGCGTATGCGTTTTTTCCTGAATATATTCAGGAAAAAACGCATACGCCCTTTTTGGCCAACCAAGCAACCTGGAAAGGCAAATCAGCGCTACAAAGAAGTCTCGCTTCCCATCGGTCAAAAGGGCCATGCTGAATAAAGTGTCAAAACCAGAAATGCAGGACAGGCCATGGAGAAATGGGAGCCTTGCTACGCCGATGGGCGGGATGTAAATTGCCAACAGCCACTCTGGAGAAGTGTACGGTGTGTCCTGAAACATCTAAAAAACTCAGCTTAGAGAGCATAGGGCCCTTCCACTCATGGGCCTATAAATTGGGAAAACTAAAAATCAGCAAGACACAGGCACCCCAAAGTTTTGGGCTACTCTGCTGACAAGAACCTCCACTTCGTTACACCTTAAATATCCCAGGAAAGAGAAGAATGGATAAAGAAGATGTGGTCCTTTTATACAATGGAATATCACTCAGCCATGAAATCAATGTCATAAGGCTAGTAGCAGCATGATGAGTGGACTTAGGTATGACGATTCTAAGTGAAATAAGTCACACAGAAAAAGACACTTATCATGAGATATCACTTATAGAGGGAATGTAAAAACCGCTACCCTTGAACTGAATTACAAAACAGAACAGAGTCACACGTTTAGAAAACACACTATGGCTGCTTAACGGGAAAGGTGAGGTGGGGTGATGCATAAAACAAGGGTTTCAAATTAGCTCAGATACCGTTCCATGAACCCAATATGTAATAGACAAGACCTACTCCTTGCTCAGTGAACTGGACTCAACACCCCCTATTCACCGCCCAAGAATATATCTGACTAGTAAGAATCTTCAAACCTATGTATTGATATCTCTCTGTAAGTGAGTCAAGTGGGTGTAAAGCGGCATAAACACAGCAGTGAAAAGCAGCTAAACCCCATTATAAAAATCAATTACTTTTCAAAACCCGTGAAACAAAGACAGTGAAAGAGAGAAAAATTCTTACAAAATTCGTTCAGGGGCTGTGATGCCACCTGGATTGACCATATCTAGACCCACAGCTGATTGAGACATAAGGGTGGACACTCTTGGGGCTGAGAGGTTTGGTGAGGTTGGGTGAGCAAACGCAGACCCTTTAAATTAATACGGCGTGGTACCCATCCCATGGGTCCCAAATCTCCAGGTTCAAGGGCATCGTCCTACACTGAAAACATGCATGAGAAACCCCGAAGATGGTACACCGTGTGATTGGGAAAGGTTTCTAAAACGCACCTCATTTCTCAACTCCTTGTGCTCCGGTTCGCCATTCCAGCCGCTTTACTAGCAATCTCCCTCCTTGGAGAATCAGCACCTTTATCCTCCTGTTCCGTACAGGTTGCAATTTGTCCTGAGGATGCACGGGAAGAGGGGGAACCAATGAGAGACTAGCTCTAGGTGTTGGGCCAGGCACAGGTCACTCTATTTTCCCATCAGGAAGAAGAATTAACCACAGGCTCAGCCTGCCGCCAGGAACGAGAATACGGCCTGAAGCAACCCTGCGCTTTTGCGGCCAGCTCCCAAGAAAGCGAGTTGAATAATGGAGTTCAGGGGCACTGCAATTCACAAACCTGCAGACTTAGAAATGATAGCTCTCGTCCACAAATATATTGAGGGAAGGCAACGAAGAGGATTTGAAAGTAAGGCAGAATTGCAGGAAACAGATTTCAGGAGGTAGATTCGAATCGCCTTTAAAGCACAGGAAAAGCGGCAAAACCTCGACAATGATGCCCTTGGCCAAAAAGGGCGTATGCGTTTTTTCCTGAATATATTCAGGAAAAAACGCATACGCCCTTTTTGGCCAACCAAGCAACCTGGAAAGGCAAATCAGCGCTACAAAGAAGTCTCGCTTCCCATCGGTCAAAAGGGCCATGCTGAATAAAGTGTCAAAACCAGAAATGCAGGACAGGCCATGGAGAAATGGGAGCCTTGCTACGCCGATGGGCGGGATGTAAATTGCCAACAGCCACTCTGGAGAAGTGTACGGTGTGTCCTGAAACATCTAAAAAACTCAGCTTAGAGAGCATAGGGCCCTTCCACTCATGGGCCTATAAATTGGGAAAACTAAAAATCAGCAAGACACAGGCACCCCAAAGTTTTGGGCTACTCTGCTGACAAGAACCTCCACTTCGTTACACCTTAAATATCCCAGGAAAGAGAAGAATGGATAAAGAAGATGTGGTCCTTTTATACAATGGAATATCACTCAGCCATGAAATCAATGTCATAAGGCTAGTAGCAGCATGATGAGTGGACTTAGGTATGACGATTCTAAGTGAAATAAGTCACACAGAAAAAGACACTTATCATGAGATATCACTTATAGAGGGAATGTAAAAACCGCTACCCTTGAACTGAATTACAAAACAGAACAGAGTCACACGTTTAGAAAACACACTATGGCTGCTTAACGGGAAAGGTGAGGTGGGGTGATGCATAAAACAAGGGTTTCAAATTAGCTCAGATACCGTTCCATGAACCCAATATGTAATAGACAAGACCTACTCCTTGCTCAGTGAACTGGACTCAACACCCCCTATTCACCGCCCAAGAATATATCTGACTAGTAAGAATCTTCAAACCTATGTATTGATATCTCTCTGTAAGTGAGTCAAGTGGGTGTAAAGCGGCATAAACACAGCAGTGAAAAGCAGCTAAACCCCATTATAAAAATCAATTACTTTTCAAAACCCGTGAAACAAAGACAGTGAAAGAGAGAAAAATTCTTACAAAATTCGTTCAGGGGCTGTGATGCCACCTGGATTGACCATATCTAGACCCACAGCTGATTGAGACATAAGGGTGGACACTCTTGGGGCTGAGAGGTTTGGTGAGGTTGGGTGAGCAAACGCAGACCCTTTAAATTAATACGGCGTGGTACCCATCCCATGGGTCCCAAATCTCCAGGTTCAAGGGCATCGTCCTACACTGAAAACATGCATGAGAAACCCCGAAGATGGTACACCGTGTGATCGGGAAAGGTTTCTAAAACGCACCTCATTTCTCAACTCCTTGTGCTCCGGTTCGCCATTCCAGCCGCTTTACTAGCAATCTCCCTCCTTGGAGAATCAGCACCTTTATCCTCCTGTTCCGTACAGGTTGCAATTTGTCCTGAGGATGCACGGGAAGAGGGGGAACCAATGAGAGACTAGCTCTAGGTGTTGGGCCAGGCACAGGTCACTCTATTTTCCCATCAGGAAGAAGAATTAACCACAGGCTCAGCCTGCCGCCAGGAACCAGAATACGGCCTGAAGCAACCCTGCGCTTTTGCGGCCAGCTCCCAAGAAAGCGAGTTGAATAATGGAGTTCAGGGGCACTGCAATTCACAAACCTGCAGACTTAGAAATGATAGCTCTCGTCCACAAATATATTGAGGGAAGGCAACGAAGAGGATTTGAAAGCAAGGCAGAATTGCAGGAAACAGATTTCAGGAGGTAGATTCGAATCGCCTTTAAAGCACAGGAAAAGCGGCAAAACCTCGACAATGATGCCCTTGGCCAAAAAGGGCGTATGCGTTTTTTCCTGAATATATTCAGGAAAAAACGCATACGCCCTTTTTGGCCAACCAAGCAACCTGGAAAGGCAAATCAGCGCTACAAAGAAGTCTCGCTTCCCATCGGTCAAAAGGGCCATGCTGAATAAAGTGTCAAAACCAGAAATGCAGGACAGGCCATGGAGAAATGGGAGCCTTGCTACGCTGATGGGCGGGATGTAAATTGCCAACAGCCACTCTGGAGAAGTGTACGGTGTGTCCTGAAACATCTAAAAAACTCAGCTTAGAGAGCATAGGGCCCTTCCACTCATGGGCCTATAAATTGGGAAAACTAAAAATCAGCAAGACACAGGCACCCCAAAGTTTTGGGCTACTCTGCTGACAAGAACCTCCACTTCGTTACACCTTAAATATCCCAGGAAAGAGAAGAATGGATAAAGAAGATGTGGTCCTTTTATACAATGGAATATCACTCAGCCATGAAATCAATGTCATAAGGCTAGTAGCAGCATGATGAGTGGACTTAGGTATGACGATTCTAAGTGAAATAAGTCACACAGAAAAAGACACTTATCATGAGATATCACTTATAGAGGGAATGTAAAAACCGCTACCCTTGAACTGAATTACAAAACAGAACAGAGTCACACGTTTAGAAAACACACTATGGCTGCTTAACGGGAAAGGTGAGGTGGGGTGATGCATAAAACAAGGGTTTCAAATTAGCTCAGATACCGTTCCATGAACCCAATATGTAATAGACAAGACCTACTCCTTGCTCAGTGAACTGGACTCAACACCCCCTATTCACCGCCCAAGAATATATCTGACTAGTAAGACTCTTCAAACCTATGTATTGATATCTCTCTGTAAGTGAGTCAAGTGGGTGTAAAGCGGCATAAACACAGCAGTGAAAAGCAGCTAAACCCCATTATAAAAATCAATTACTTTTCAAAACCCGTGAAACAAAGACAGTGAAAGAGAGAAAAATTCTTACAAAATTCGTTCAGGGGCTGTGATGCCACCTGGATTGACCATATCTAGACCCACAGCTGATTGAGACATAAGGGTGGACACTCTTGGGGCTGAGAGGTTTGGTGAGGTTGGGTGAGCAAACGCAGACCCTTTAAATTAATACGGCGTGGTACCCATCCCATGGGTCCCAAATCTCCAGGTTCAAGGGCATCGTCCTACACTGAAAACATGCATGAGAAACCCCGAAGATGGTACACCGTGTGATCGGGAAAGGTTTCTAAAACGCACCTCATTTCTCAACTCCTTGTGCTCCGGTTCGCCATTCCAGCCGCTTTACTAGCAATCTCCCTCCTTGGAGAATCAGCACCTTTATCCTCCTGTTCCGTACAGGTTGCAATTTGTCCTGAGGATGCACGGGAAGAGGGGGAACCAATGAGAGACTAGCTCTAGGTGTTGGGCCAGGCACAGGTCACTCTATTTTCCCATCAGGAAGAAGAATTAACCACAGGCTCAGCCTGCCGCCAGGAACCAGAATACGGCCTGAAGCAACCCTGCGCTTTTGCGGCCAGCTCCCAAGAAAGCGAGTTGAATAATGGAGTTCAGGGGCACTGCAATTCACAAACCTGCAGACTTAGAAATGATAGCTCTCGTCCACAAATATATTGAGGGAAGGCAACGAAGAGGATTTGAAAGCAAGGCGGAATTGCAGGAAACAGATTTCAGGAGGTAGATTCGAATCGCCTTTAAAGCACAGGAAAAGCGGCAAAACCTCGACAATGATGCCCTTGGCCAAAAAGGGCGTATGCGTTTTTTCCTGAATATATTCAGGAAAAAACGCATACGCCCTTTTTGGCCAACCAAGCAACCTGGAAAGGCAAATCAGCGCTACAAAGAAGTCTCGCTTCCCATCGGTCAAAAGGGCCATGCTGAATAAAGTGTCAAAACCAGAAATGCAGGACAGGCCATGGAGAAATGGGAGCCTTGCTACGCTGATGGGCGGGATGTAAATTGCCAACAGCCACTCTGGAGAAGTGTACGGTGTGTCCTGAAACATCTAAAAAACTCAGCTTAGAGAGCATAGGGCCCTTCCACTCATGGGCCTATAAATTGGGAAAACTAAAAATCAGCAAGACACAGGCACCCCAAAGTTTTGGGCTACTCTGCTGACAAGAACCTCCACTTCGTTACACCTTAAATATCCCAGGAAAGAGAAGAATGGATAAAGAAGATGTGGTCCTTATATACAGTGGAATATCACTCAGCCATGAAATCAATGTCATAAGGCTAGTAGCAGCATGATGAGTGGACTTAGGTATGACGATTCTAAGTGAAATAAGTCACACAGAAAAAGACACTTATCATGAGATATCACTTATAGAGGGAATGTAAAAACCGCTACCCTTGAACTGAATTACAAAACAGAACAGAGTCACACGTTTAGAAAACACACTATGGCTGCTTAACGGGAAAGGTGAGGTGGGGTGATGCATAAAACAAGGGTTTCAAATTAGCTCAGATACCGTTCCATGAACCCAATATGTAATAGACAAGACCTACTCCTTGCTCAGTGAACTGGACTCAACACCCCCTATTCACCGCCCAAGAATATATCTGACTAGTAAGACTCTTAAAACCTATGTATTGATATCTCTCTGTAAGTGAGTCAAGTGGGTGTAAAGCGGCATAAACACAGCAGTGAAAAGCAGCTAAACCCCATTATAAAAATCAATTACTTTTCAAAACCCGTGAAACAAAGACAGTGAAAGAGAGAAAAATTCTTACAAAATTCGTTCAGGGGCTGTGATGCCACCTGGATTGACCATATCTAGACCCACAGCTGATTGAGACATAAGGGTGGACACTCTTGGGGCTGAGAGGTTTGGTGAGGTTGGGTGAGCAAACGCAGACCCTTTAAATTAATACGGCGTGGTACCCATCCCATGGGTCCCAAATCTCCAGGTTCAAGGGCATCGTCCTACACTGAAAACATGCATGAGAAACCCCGAAGATGGTACACCGTGTGATCGGGAAAGGTTTCTAAAACGCACCTCATTTCTCAACTCCTTGTGCTCCGGTTCGCCATTCCAGCCGCTTTACTAGCAATCTCCCTCCTTGGAGAATCAGCACCTTTATCCTCCTGTTCCGTACAGGTTGCAATTTGTCCTGAGGATGCACGGGAAGAGGGGGAACCAATGAGAGACTAGCTCTAGGTGTTGGGACAGGCACAGGTCACTCTATTTTCCCATCAGGAAGAAGAATTAACCACAGGCTCAGCCTGCCGCCAGGAGCCAGAATACGGCCTGAAGCAATCCTGCGCTTTTGCGGCCAACTCCCAAGAAAGCGAGTTGAATAATGGAGCTCAGGGGCACTGCAATTCACAAACCTGCAGACTTAGAAATGGTAACTCTCGTCCACAAATATATTGAGGGAAGGCAACGAAGAGGATTTGAAAGCAAGGCGGAATTGCAGGAAACTGATTTCAGGAGGTAGATTCGAATCGCCTTTAAAGCACAGGAAAAGCGGCAAAACCTCGACAATGATGCCCTTGGCCAAAAAGGGCGTATGCGTTTTTTCCTGAATATATTCAGGAAAAAACGCATACGCCCTTTTTGGCCAACCAAGCAACCTGGAAAGGCAAATCAGCGCTACAAAGAAGTCTCGCTTCCCATCGGTCAAAAGGGCCATGCTGAATAAAGTGTCAAAACCAGAAATGCAGGACAGGCCATGGAGAAATGGGAGCCTTGCTACGCCGATGGGCGGGATGTAAATTGCCAACAGCCACTCTGGAGAAGTGTACGGTGTGTCCTGAAACATCTAAAAAACTCAGCTTAGAGAGCATAGGGCCCTTCCACTCATGGGCGTATAAATTGGGAAAACTAAAAATCAGCAAGACACAGGCACCCCAAAGTTTTGGGCTACTCTGCTGACAAGAACCTCCACCTCGTTACACCTTAAATATCCCAGGAAGGAGAAGAATGGATAAAGAAGATGTGGTCCTTATATACAGTGGAATATCAGTCAGCCATGAAATCAATGTCATAAGGCTAGAAGCAGCATGATGAGTGGACCTAGGTATGACGATTCTAAGTGAAATAAGTCACACAGAAAAAGACACTTATCATGAGATATCACTTATAGAGGGAATGTAAAAACCGCTACCCTTGAACTGAATTACAAAACAGAACAGAGTCACACGTTTAGAAAACACACTATGGCTGCTTAACGGGAAAGGTGAGGTGGGGTGATGCATAAAACAAGGGTTTCAAATTAGCTCAGATACCGTTCCATGAACCCAATATGTAATAGACAAGACCTACTCCTTGCTCAGTGAACTGGACTCAACACCCCCTATTCACCGCCCAAGAATATATCTGACTAGTAAGACTCTTAAAACCTATGTATTGATATCTCTCTGTAAGTGAGTCAAGTGGGTGTAAAGCGGCATAAACACAGCAGTGAAAAGCAGCTAAACCCCATTATAAAAATCAATTACTTTTCAAAACCCGTGAAACAAAGACAGTGAAAGAGAGAGAAATTCTTACAAAATTCGTTCAGGGGCTGTGATGCCACCTGGATTGACCATATCTAGACCCACAGCTGATTGAGACATAAGGGTGGACACTCTTGGGGCTGAGAGGTTTGGTGAGGTTGGGTGAGCAAACGCAGACCCTTTAAATTAATACGGCGTGGTACCCATCCCATGGGTCCCAAATCTCCAGGTTCAAGGGCATCGTCCTACACTGAAAACATGCATGAGAAACCCCGAAGATGGTACACCGTGTGATCGGGAAAGGTTTCTAAAACGCACCTCATTTCTCAACTCCTTGTGCTCCGGTTCGCCATTCCAGCCGCTTTACTAGCAATCTCCCTCCTTGGAGAATCAGCACCTTTATCCTCCTGTTCCGTACAGGTTGCAATTTGTCCTGAGGATGCACGGGAAGAGGGGGAACCAATGAGAGACTAGCTCTAGGTGTTGGGACAGGCACAGGTCACTCTATTTTCCCATCAGGAAGAAGAATTAACCACAGGCTCAGCCTGCCGCCAGGAGCCAGAATACGGCCTGAAGCAATCCTGCGCTTTTGCGGCCAACTCCCAAGAAAGCGAGTTGAATAATGGAGCTCAGGGGCACTGCAATTCACAAACCTGCAGACTTAGAAATGGTAACTCTCGTCCACAAATATATTGAGGGAAGGCAACGAAGAGGATTTGAAAGCAAGGCGGAATTGCAGGAAACTGATTTCAGGAGGTAGATTCGAATCGCCTTTAAAGCACAGGAAAAGCGGCAAAACCTCGACAATGATGCCCTTGGCCAAAAAGGGCGTATGCGTTTTTTCCTGAATATATTCAGGAAAAAACGCATACGCCCTTTTTGGCCAACCAAGCAACCTGGAAAGGCAAATCAGCGCTACAAAGAAGTCTCGCTTCCCATCGGTCAAAAGGGCCATGCTGAATAAAGTGTCAAAACCAGAAATGCAGGACAGGCCATGGAGAAATGGGAGCCTTGCTACGCCGATGGGCGGGATGTAAATTGCCAACAGCCACTCTGGAGAAGTGTACGGTGTGTCCTGAAACATCTAAAAAACTCAGCTTAGAGAGCATAGGGCCCTTCCACTCATGGGCGTATAAATTGGGAAAACTAAAAATCAGCAAGACACAGGCACCCCAAAGTTTTGGGCTACTCTGCTGACAAGAACCTCCACCTCGTTACACCTTAAATATCCCAGGAAGGAGAAGAATGGATAAAGAAGATGTGGTCCTTATATACAGTGGAATATCAGTCAGCCATGAAATCAATGTCATAAGGCTAGAAGCAGCATGATGAGTGGACCTAGGTATGACGATTCTAAGTGAAATAAGTCACACAGAAAAAGACACTTATCATGAGATATCACTTATAGAGGGAATGTAAAAACCGCTACCCTTGAACTGAATTACAAAACAGAACAGAGTCACACGTTTAGAAAACACACTATGGCTGCTTAACGGGAAAGGTGAGGTGGGGTGATGCATAAAACAAGGGTTTCAAATTAGCTCAGATACCGTTCCATGAACCCAATATGTAATAGACAAGACCTACTCCTTGCTCAGTGAACTGGACTCAACACCCCCTATTCACCGCCCAAGAATATATCTGACTAGTAAGAATCTTCAAACCTATGTATTGATATCTCTCTGTAAGTGAGTCAAGTGGGTGTAAAGCGGCATAAACACAGCAGTGAAAAGCAGCTAAACCCCATTATAAAAATCAATTACTTTTCAAAACCCGTGAAACAAAGACAGTGAAAGAGAGAAAAATTCTTACAAAATTCGTTCAGGGGCTGTGATGCCACCTGGATTGACCATATCTAGACCCACAGCTGATTGAGACATAAGGGTGGACACTCTTGGGGCTGAGAGGTTTGGTGAGGTTGGGTGAGCAAACGCAGACCCTTTAAATTAATACGGCGTGGTACCCATCCCATGGGTCCCAAATCTCCAGGTTCAAGGGCATCGTCCTACACTGAAAACATGCATGAGAAACCCCGAAGATGGTACACCGTGTGATCGGGAAAGGTTTCTAAAACGCACCTCATTTCTCAACTCCTTGTGCTCCGGTTCGCCATTCCAGCCGCTTTACTAGCAATCTCCCTCCTTGGAGAATCAGCACCTTTATCCTCCTGTTCCGTACAGGTTGCAATTTGTCCTGAGGATGCACGGGAAGAGGGGGAACCAATGAGAGACTAGCTCTAGGTGTTGGGCCAGGCACAGGTCACTCTATTTTCCCATCAGGAAGAAGAATTAACCACAGGCTCAGCCTGCCGCCAGGAACCAGAATACGGCCTGAAGCAACCCTGCGCTTTTGCGGCCAGCTCCCAAGAAAGCGAGTTGAATAATGGAGTTCAGGGGCACTGCAATTCACAAACCTGCAGACTTAGAAATGATAGCTCTCGTCCACAAATATATTGAGGGAAGGCAACGAAGAGGATTTGAAAGCAAGGCAGAATTGCAGGAAACAGATTTCAGGAGGTAGATTCGAATCGCCTTTAAAGCACAGGAAAAGCGGCAAAACCTCGACAATGATGCCCTTGGCCAAAAAGGGCGTATGCGTTTTTTCCTGAATATATTCAGGAAAAAACGCATACGCCCTTTTTGGCCAACCAAGCAACCTGGAAAGGCAAATCAGCGCTACAAAGAAGTCTCGCTTCCCATCGGTCAAAAGGGCCATGCTGAATAAAGTGTCAAAACCAGAAATGCAGGACAGGCCATGGAGAAATGGGAGCCTTGCTACGCCGATGGGCGGGATGTAAATTGCCAACAGCCACTCTGGAGAAGTGTACGGTGTGTCCTGAAACATCTAAAAAACTCAGCTTAGAGAGCATAGGGCCCTTCCACTCATGGGCCTATAAATTGGGAAAACTAAAAATCAGCAAGACACACGCACCCCAAAGTTTTGGGCTACTCTGCTGACAAGAACCTCCACTTCGTTACACCTTAAATATCCCAGGAAAGAGAAGAATGGATAAAGAAGATGTGGTCCTTTTATACAATGGAATATCACTCAGCCATGAAATCAATGTCATAAGGCTAGTAGCAGCATGATGAGTGGACTTAGCTATGACGATTCTAAGTGAAATAAGTCACACAGAAAAAGACACTTATCATGAGATATCACTTATAGAGGGAATGTAAAAACCGCTACCCTTGAACTGAATTACAAAACAGAACAGAGTCACACGTTTAGAAAACACACTATGGCTGCTTAACGGGAAAGGTGAGGTGGGGTGATGCATAAAACAAGGGTTTCAAATTAGCTCAGATACCGTTCCATGAACCCAATATGTAATAGACAAGACCTACTCCTTGCTCAGTGAACTGGACTCAACACCCCCTATTCACCGCCCAAGAATATATCTGACTAGTAAGAATCTTCAAACCTATGTATTGATATCTCTCTGTAAGTGAGTCAAGTGGGTGTAAAGCGGCATAAACACAGCAGTGAAAAGCAGCTAAACCCCATTATAAAAATCAATTACTTTTCAAAACCCGTGAAACAAAGACAGTGAAAGAGAGAAAAATTCTTACAAAATTCGTTCAGGGGCTGTGATGCCACCTGGATTGACCATATCTAGACCCACAGCTGATTGAGACATAAGGGTGGACACTCTTGGGGCTGAGAGGTTTGGTGAGGTTGGGTGAGCAAACGCAGACCCTTTAAATTAATACGGCGTGGTACCCATCCCATGGGTCCCAAATCTCCAGGTTCAAGGGCATCGTCCTACACTGAAAACATGCATGAGAAACCCCGAAGATGGTACACCGTGTGATCGGGAAAGGTTTCTAAAACGCACCTCATTTCTCAACTCCTTGTGCTCCGGTTCGCCATTCCAGCCGCTTTACTAGCAATCTCCCTCCTTGGAGAATCAGCACCTTTATCCTCCTGTTCCGTACAGGTTGCAATTTGTCCTGAGGATGCACGGGAAGAGGGGGAACCAATGAGAGACTAGCTCTAGGTGTTGGGCCAGGCACAGGTCACTCTATTTTCCCATCAGGAAGAAGAATTAACCACAGGCTCAGCCTGCCGCCAGGAACCAGAATACGGCCTGAAGCAACCCTGCGCTTTTGCGGCCAGCTCCCAAGAAAGCGAGTTGAATAATGGAGTTCAGGGGCACTGCAATTCACAAACCTGCAGACTTAGAAATGATAGCTCTCGTCCACAAATATATTGAGGGAAGGCAACGAAGAGGATTTGAAAGCAAGGCAGAATTGCAGGAAACAGATTTCAGGAGGTAGATTCGAATCGCCTTTAAAGCACAGGAAAAGCGGCAAAACCTCGACAATGATGCCCTTGGCCAAAAAGGGCGTATGCGTTTTTTCCTGAATATATTCAGGAAAAAACGCATACGCCCTTTTTGGCCAACCAAGCAACCTGGAAAGGCAAATCAGCGCTACAAAGAAGTCTCGCTTCCCATCGGTCAAAAGGGCCATGCTGAATAAAGTGTCAAAACCAGAAATGCAGGACAGGCCATGGAGAAATGGGAGCCTTGCTACGCTGATGGGCGGGATGTAAATTGCCAACAGCCACTCTGGAGAAGTGTACGGTGTGTCCTGAAACATCTAAAAAACTCAGCTTAGAGAGCATAGGGCCCTTCCACTCATGGGCCTATAAATTGGGAAAACTAAAAATCAGCAAGACACAGGCACCCCAAAGTTTTGGGCTACTCTGCTGACAAGAACCTCCACTTCGTTACACCTTAAATATCCCAGGAAAGAGAAGAATGGATAAAGAAGATGTGGTCCTTTTATACAATGGAATATCACTCAGCCATGAAATCAATGTCATAAGGCTAGTAGCAGCATGATGAGTGGACTTAGGTATGACGATTCTAAGTGAAATAAGTCACACAGAAAAAGACACTTATCATGAGATATCACTTATAGAGGGAATGTAAAAACCGCTACCCTTGAACTGAATTACAAAACAGAACAGAGTCACACGTTTAGAAAACACACTATGGCTGCTTAACGGGAAAGGTGAGTTGGGGTGATGCATAAAACAAGGGTTTCAAATTAGCTCAGATACCGTTCCATGAACCCAATATGTAATAGACAAGACCTACTCCTTGCTCAGTGAACTGGACTCAACACCCCCTATTCACCGCCCAAGAATATATCTGACTAGTAAGAATCTTCAAACCTATGTATTGATATCTCTCTGTAAGTGAGTCAAGTGGGTGTAAAGCGGCATAAACACAGCAGTGAAAAGCAGCTAAACCCCATTATAAAAATCAATTACTTTTCAAAACCCGTGAAACAAAGACAGTGAAAGAGAGAAAAATTCTTACAAAATTCGTTCAGGGGCTGTGATGCCACCTGGATTGACCATATCTAGACCCACAGCTGATTGAGACATAAGGGTGGACACTCTTGGGGCTGAGAGGTTTGGTGAGGTTGGGTGAGCAAACGCAGACCCTTTAAATTAATACGGCGTGGTACCCATCCCATGGGTCCCAAATCTCCAGGTTCAAGGGCATCGTCCTACACTGAAAACATGCATGAGAAACCCCGAAGATGGTACACCGTGTGATCGGGAAAGGTTTCTAAAACGCACCTCATTTCTCAACTCCTTGTGCTCCGGTTCGCCATTCCAGCCGCTTTACTAGCAATCTCCCTCCTTGGAGAATCAGCACCTTTATCCTCCTGTTCCGTACAGGTTGCAATTTGTCCTGAGGATGCACGGGAAGAGGGGGAACCAATGAGAGACTAGCTCTAGGTGTTGGGCCAGGCACAGGTCACTCTATTTTCCCATCAGGAAGAAGAATTAACCACAGGCTCAGCCTGCCGCCAGGAACCAGAATACGGCCTGAAGCAACCCTGCGCTTTTGCGGCCAGCTCCCAAGAAAGCGAGTTGAATAATGGAGTTCAGGGGCACTGCAATTCACAAACCTGCAGACTTAGAAATGATAGCTCTCGTCCACAAATATATTGAGGGAAGGCAACGAAGAGGATTTGAAAGCAAGGCGGAATTGCAGGAAACAGATTTCAGGAGGTAGATTCGAATCGCCTTTAAAGCACAGGAAAAGCGGCAAAACCTCGACAATGATGCCCTTGGCCAAAAAGGGCGTATGCGTTTTTTCCTGAATATATTCAGGAAAAAACGCATACGCCCTTTTTGGCCAACCAAGCAACCTGGAAAGGCAAATCAGCGCTACAAAGAAGTCTCGCTTCCCATCGGTCAAAAGGGCCATGCTGAATAAAGTGTCAAAACCAGAAATGCAGGACAGGCCATGGAGAAATGGGAGCCTTGCTACGCTGATGGGCGGGATGTAAATTGCCAACAGCCACTCTGGAGAAGTGTACGGTGTGTCCTGAAACATCTAAAAAACTCAGCTTAGAGAGCATAGGGCCCTTCCACTCATGGGCCTATAAATTGGGAAAACTAAAAATCAGCAAGACACAGGCACCCCAAAGTTTTGGGCTACTCTGCTGACAAGAACCTCCACTTCGTTACACCTTAAATATCCCAGGAAAGAGAAGAATGGATAAAGAAGATGTGGTCCTTATATACAGTGGAATATCACTCAGCCATGAAATCAATGTCATAAGGCTAGTAGCAGCATGATGAGTGGACTTAGGTATGACGATTCTAAGTGAAATAAGTCACACAGAAAAAGACACTTATCATGAGATATCACTTATAGAGGGAATGTAAAAACCGCTACCCTTGAACTGAATTACAAAACAGAACAGAGTCACACGTTTAGAAAACACACTATGGCTGCTTAACGGGAAAGGTGAGGTGGGGTGATGCATAAAACAAGGGTTTCAAATTAGCTCAGATACCGTTCCATGAACCCAATATGTAATAGACAAGACCTACTCCTTGCTCAGTGAACTGGACTCAACACCCCCTATTCACCGCCCAAGAATATATCTGACTAGTAAGACTCTTAAAACCTATGTATTGATATCTCTCTGTAAGTGAGTCAAGTGGGTGTAAAGCGGCATAAACACAGCAGTGAAAAGCAGCTAAACCCCATTATAAAAATCAATTACTTTTCAAAACCCGTGAAACAAAGACAGTGAAAGAGAGAAAAATTCTTACAAAATTCGTTCAGGGGCTGTGATGCCACCTGGATTGACCATATCTAGACCCACAGCTGATTGAGACATAAGGGTGGACACTCTTGGGGCTGAGAGGTTTGGTGAGGTTGGGTGAGCAAACGCAGACCCTTTAAATTAATACGGCGTGGTACCCATCCCATGGGTCCCAAATCTCCAGGTTCAAGGGCATCGTCCTACACTGAAAACATGCATGAGAAACCCCGAAGATGGTACACCGTGTGATCGGGAAAGGTTTCTAAAACGCACCTCATTTCTCAACTCCTTGTGCTCCGGTTCGCCATTCCAGCCGCTTTACTAGCAATCTCCCTCCTTGGAGAATCAGCACCTTTATCCTCCTGTTCCGTACAGGTTGCAATTTGTCCTGAGGATGCACGGGAAGAGGGGGAACCAATGAGAGACTAGCTCTAGGTGTTGGGACAGGCACAGGTCACTCTATTTTCCCATCAGGAAGAAGAATTAACCACAGGCTCAGCCTGCCGCCAGGAGCCAGAATACGGCCTGAAGCAATCCTGCGCTTTTGCGGCCAACTCCCAAGAAAGCGAGTTGAATAATGGAGCTCAGGGGCACTGCAATTCACAAACCTGCAGACTTAGAAATGGTAACTCTCGTCCACAAATATATTGAGGGAAGGCAACGAAGAGGATTTGAAAGCAAGGCGGAATTGCAGGAAACTGATTTCAGGAGGTAGATTCGAATCGCCTTTAAAGCACAGGAAAAGCGGCAAAACCTCGACAATGATGCCCTTGGCCAAAAAGGGCGTATGCGTTTTTTCCTGAATATATTCAGGAAAAAACGCATACGCCCTTTTTGGCCAACCAAGCAACCTGGAAAGGCAAATCAGCGCTACAAAGAAGTCTCGCTTCCCATCGGTCAAAAGGGCCATGCTGAATAAAGTGTCAAAACCAGAAATGCAGGACAGGCCATGGAGAAATGGGAGCCTTGCTACGCCGATGGGCGGGATGTAAATTGCCAACAGCCACTCTGGAGAAGTGTACGGTGTGTCCTGAAACATCTAAAAAACTCAGCTTAGAGAGCATAGGGCCCTTCCACTCATGGGCGTATAAATTGGGAAAACTAAAAATCAGCAAGACACAGGCACCCCAAAGTTTTGGGCTACTCTGCTGACAAGAACCTCCACCTCGTTACACCTTAAATATCCCAGGAAGGAGAAGAATGGATAAAGAAGATGTGGTCCTTATATACAGTGGAATATCAGTCAGCCATGAAATCAATGTCATAAGGCTAGAAGCAGCATGATGAGTGGACCTAGGTATGACGATTCTAAGTGAAATAAGTCACACAGAAAAAGACACTTATCATGAGATATCACTTATAGAGGGAATGTAAAAACCGCTACCCTTGAACTGAATTACAAAACAGAACAGAGTCACACGTTTAGAAAACACACTATGGCTGCTTAACGGGAAAGGTGAGGTGGGGTGATGCATAAAACAAGGGTTTCAAATTAGCTCAGATACCGTTCCATGAACCCAATATGTAATAGACAAGACCTACTCCTTGCTCAGTGAACTGGACTCAACACCCCCTATTCACCGCCCAAGAATATATCTGACTAGTAAGACTCTTAAAACCTATGTATTGATATCTCTCTGTAAGTGAGTCAAGTGGGTGTAAAGCGGCATAAACACAGCAGTGAAAAGCAGCTAAACCCCATTATAAAAATCAATTACTTTTCAAAACCCGTGAAACAAAGACAGTGAAAGAGAGAGAAATTCTTACAAAATTCGTTCAGGGGCTGTGATGCCACCTGGATTGACCATATCTAGACCCACAGCTGATTGAGACATAAGGGTGGACACTCTTGGGGCTGAGAGGTTTGGTGAGGTTGGGTGAGCAAACGCAGACCCTTTAAATTAATACGGCGTGGTACCCATCCCATGGGTCCCAAATCTCCAGGTTCAAGGGCATCGTCCTACACTGAAAACATGCATGAGAAACCCCGAAGATGGTACACCGTGTGATCGGGAAAGGTTTCTAAAACGCACCTCATTTCTCAACTCCTTGTGCTCCGGTTCGCCATTCCAGCCGCTTTACTAGCAATCTCCCTCCTTGGAGAATCAGCACCTTTATCCTCCTGTTCCGTACAGGTTGCAATTTGTCCTGAGGATGCACGGGAAGAGGGGGAACCAATGAGAGACTAGCTCTAGGTGTTGGGACAGGCACAGGTCACTCTATTTTCCCATCAGGAAGAAGAATTAACCACAGGCTCAGCCTGCCGCCAGGAGCCAGAATACGGCCTGAAGCAATCCTGCGCTTTTGCGGCCAACTCCCAAGAAAGCGAGTTGAATAATGGAGCTCAGGGGCACTGCAATTCACAAACCTGCAGACTTAGAAATGGTAACTCTCGTCCACAAATATATTGAGGGAAGGCAACGAAGAGGATTTGAAAGCAAGGCGGAATTGCAGGAAACTGATTTCAGGAGGTAGATTCGAATCGCCTTTAAAGCACAGGAAAAGCGGCAAAACCTCGACAATGATGCCCTTGGCCAAAAAGGGCGTATGCGTTTTTTCCTGAATATATTCAGGAAAAAACGCATACGCCCTTTTTGGCCAACCAAGCAACCTGGAAAGGCAAATCAGCGCTACAAAGAAGTCTCGCTTCCCATCGGTCAAAAGGGCCATGCTGAATAAAGTGTCAAAACCAGAAATGCAGGACAGGCCATGGAGAAATGGGAGCCTTGCTACGCCGATGGGCGGGATGTAAATTGCCAACAGCCACTCTGGAGAAGTGTACGGTGTGTCCTGAAACATCTAAAAAACTCAGCTTAGAGAGCATAGGGCCCTTCCACTCATGGGCGTATAAATTGGGAAAACTAAAAATCAGCAAGACACAGGCACCCCAAAGTTTTGGGCTACTCTGCTGACAAGAACCTCCACCTCGTTACACCTTAAATATCCCAGGAAGGAGAAGAATGGATAAAGAAGATGTGGTCCTTATATACAGTGGAATATCAGTCAGCCATGAAATCAATGTCATAAGGCTAGAAGCAGCATGATGAGTGGACCTAGGTATGACGATTCTAAGTGAAATAAGTCACACAGAAAAAGACACTTATCATGAGATATCACTTATAGAGGGAATGTAAAAACCGCTACCCTTGAACTGAATTACAAAACAGAACAGAGTCACACGTTTAGAAAACACACTATGGCTGCTTAACGGGAAAGGTGAGGTGGGGTGATGCATAAAACAAGGGTTTCAAATTAGCTCAGATACCGTTCCATGAACCCAATATGTAATAGACAAGACCTACTCCTTGCTCAGTGAACTGGACTCAACACCCCCTATTCACCGCCCAAGAATATATCTGACTAGTAAGACTCTTAAAACCTATGTATTGATATCTCTCTGTAAGTGAGTCAAGTGGGTGTAAAGCGGCATAAACACAGCAGTGAAAAGCAGCTAAACCCCATTATAAAAATCAATTACTTTTCAAAACCCGTGAAACAAAGACAGTGAAAGAGAGAGAAATTCTTACAAAATTCGTTCAGGGGCTGTGATGCCACCTGGATTGACCATATCTAGACCCACAGCTGATTGAGACATAAGGGTGGACACTCTTGGGGCTGAGAGGTTTGGTGAGGTTGGGTGAGCAAACGCAGACCCTTTAAATTAATACGGCGTGGTACCCATCCCATGGGTCCCAAATCTCCAGGTTCAAGGGCATCGTCCTACACTGAAAACATGCATGAGAAACCCCGAAGATGGTACACCGTGTGATCGGGAAAGGTTTCTAAAACGCACCTCATTTCTCAACTCCTTGTGCTCCGGTTCGCCATTCCAGCCGCTTTACTAGCAATCTCCCTCCTTGGAGAATCAGCACCTTTATCCTCCTGTTCCGTACAGGTTGCAATTTGTCCTGAGGATGCACGGGAAGAGGGGGAACCAATGAGAGACTAGCTCTAGGTGTTGGGCCAGGCACAGGTCACTCTATTTTCCCATCAGGAAGAAGAATTAACCACAGGCTCAGCCTGCCGCCAGGAACGAGAATACGGCCTGAAGCAATCCTGCGCTTTTGCGGCCAGCTCCCAAGAAAGCGAGTTGAATAATGGAGCTCAGGGGCACTGCAATTCACAAACCTGCAGACTTAGAAATGATAACTCTCGTCCACAAATATATTGAGGGAAGGCAACGAAGAGGATTTGAAAGCAAGGCAGAATTGCAGGAAACAGATTTCAGGAGGTAGATTCGAATCGCCTTTAAATCACAGGAAAAGCGGCAAAACCTCGACAATGATGCCCTTGGCCAAAAAGGGCGTATGCGTTTTTTCCTGAATATATTCAGGAAAAAACGCATACGCCCTTTTTGGCCAACCAAGCAACCTGGAAAGGCAAATCAGCGCTACAAAGAAGTCTCGCTTCCCATCGGTCAAAAGGGCCATGCTGAAAAAAGTGTCAAAACCAGAAATGCAGGACAGTCCATGGAGAAATGGGAGCCTTGCTACGCCGATGGGCGGGATGTAAATTGCCAACAGCCACTCTGGAGAAGTGTACGGTGTGTCCTGAAACATCTAAAAAACTCAGCTTAGAGAGCATAGGGCCCTTCCACTCATGGGCGTATAAATTGGGAAAACTAAAAATCAGCAAGACACACGCACCCCAAAGTTTTGGGCTACTCTGTTGATAAGAACCTCCACTTCGTTACACCTTAAATATCCCAGGAAAGAGAAGAATGGATAAAGAAGATGTGGTCCTTATATACAATGGAATATCACTCAGCCATGAAATCAATGTCATAAGGCTAGTAGCAGCATGATGAGTGGACTTAGGTATGACGATTCTAAGTGAAATAAGTCACACAGAAAAAGACACTTATCATGAGATATCACTTATAGAGGGAATGTAAAAACCGCTACCCTTGAACTGAATTACAAAACAGAACAGAGTCACACGTTTAGAAAACACACTATGGCTGCTTAACGGGAAAGGTGAGGTGGGGTGATGCATAAAACAAGGGTTTCAAATTAGCTCAGATACCGTTCCATGAACCCAATATGTAATAGACAAGACCTACTCCTTGCTCAGTGAACTGGACTCAACACCCCCTATTCACCGCCCAAGAATATATCTGACTAGTAAGAATCTTCAAACCTATGTATTGATATCTCTCTGTAAGTGAGTCAAGTGGGTGTAAAGCGGCATAAACACAGCAGTGAAAAGCAGCTAAACCCCATTATAAAAATCAATTACTTTTCAAAACCCGTGAAACAAAGACAGTGAAAGAGAGAAAAATTCTTACAAAATTCGTTCAGGGGCTGTGATGCCACCTGGATTGACCATATCTAGACCCACAGCTGATTGAGACATAAGGGTGGACACTCTTGGGGCTGAGAGGTTTGGTGAGGTTGGGTGAGCAAACGCAGACCCTTTAAATTAATACGGCGTGGTACCCATCCCATGGGTCCCAAATCTCCAGGTTCAAGGGCATCGTCCTACACTGAAAACATGCATGAGAAACCCCGAAGATGGTACACCGTGTGATCGGGAAAGGTTTCTAAAACGCACCTCATTTCTCAACTCCTTGTGCTCCGGTTCGCCATTCCAGCCGCTTTACTAGCAATCTCCCTCCTTGGAGAATCAGCACCTTTATCCTCCTGTTCCGTACAGGTTGCAATTTGTCCTGAGGATGCACGGGAAGAGGGGGAACCAATGAGAGACTAGCTCTAGGTGTTGGGCCAGGCACAGGTCACTCTATTTTCCCATCAGGAAGAAGAATTAACCACAGGCTCAGCCTGCCGCCAGGAACCAGAATACGGCCTGAAGCAACCCTGCGCTTTTGCGGCCAGCTCCCAAGAAAGCGAGTTGAATAATGGAGTTCAGGGGCACTGCAATTCACAAACCTGCAGACTTAGAAATGATAGCTCTCGTCCACAAATATATTGAGGGAAGGCAACGAAGAGGATTTGAAAGCAAGGCAGAATTGCAGGAAACAGATTTCAGGAGGTAGATTCGAATCGCCTTTAAAGCACAGGAAAAGCGGCAAAACCTCGACAATGATGCCCTTGGCCAAAAAGGGCGTATGCGTTTTTTCCTGAATATATTCAGGAAAAAACGCATACGCCCTTTTTGGCCAACCAAGCAACCTGGAAAGGCAAATCAGCGCTACAAAGAAGTCTCGCTTCCCATCGGTCAAAAGGGCCATGCTGAATAAAGTGTCAAAACCAGAAATGCAGGACAGGCCATGGAGAAATGGGAGCCTTGCTACGCTGATGGGCGGGATGTAAATTGCCAACAGCCACTCTGGAGAAGTGTACGGTGTGTCCTGAAACATCTAAAAAACTCAGCTTAGAGAGCATAGGGCCCTTCCACTCATGGGCGTATAAATTGGGAAAACTAAAAATCAGCAAGACACACGCACCCCAAAGTTTTGGGCTACTCTGCTGACAAGAACCTCCACTTCGTTACACCTTAAATATCCCAGGAAAGAGAAGAATGGATAAAGAAGATGTGGTCCTTTTATACAATGGAATATCACTCAGCCATGAAATCAATGTCATAAGGCTAGTAGCAGCATGATGAGTGGACTTAGGTATGACGATTCTAAGTGAAATAAGTCACACAGAAAAAGACACTTATCATGAGATATCACTTATAGAGGGAATGTAAAAACCGCTACCCTTGAACTGAATTACAAAACAGAACAGAGTCACACGTTTAGAAAACACACTATGGCTGCTTAACGGGAAAGGTGAGGTGGGGTGATGCATAAAACAAGGGTTTCAAATTAGCTCAGATACCGTTCCATGAACCCAATATGTAATAGACAAGACCTACTCCTTGCTCAGTGAACTGGACTCAACACCCCCTATTCACCGCCCAAGAATATATCTGACTAGTAAGAATCTTCAAACCTATGTATTGATATCTCTCTGTAAGTGAGTCAAGTGGGTGTAAAGCGGCATAAACACAGCAGTGAAAAGCAGCTAAACCCCATTATAAAAATCAATTACTTTTCAAAACCCGTGAAACAAAGACAGTGAAAGAGAGAAAAATTCTTACAAAATTCGTTCAGGGGCTGTGATGCCACCTGGATTGACCATATCTAGACCCACAGCTGATTGAGACATAAGGGTGGACACTCTTGGGGCTGAGAGGTTTGGTGAGGTTGGGTGAGCAAACGCAGACCCTTTAAATTAATACGGCGTGGTACCCATCCCATGGGTCCCAAATCTCCAGGTTCAAGGGCATCGTCCTACACTGAAAACATGCATGAGAAACCCCGAAGATGGTACACCGTGTGATCGGGAAAGGTTTCTAAAACGCACCTCATTTCTCAACTCCTTGTGCTCCGGTTCGCCATTCCAGCCGCTTTACTAGCAATCTCCCTCCTTGGAGAATCAGCACCTTTATCCTCCTGTTCCGTACAGGTTGCAATTTGTCCTGAGGATGCACGGGAAGAGGGGGAACCAATGAGAGACTAGCTCTAGGTGTTGGGCCAGGCACAGGTCACTCTATTTTCCCATCAGGAAGAAGAATTAACCACAGGCTCAGCCTGCCGCCAGGAACCAGAATACGGCCTGAAGCAACCCTGCGCTTTTGCGGCCAGCTCCCAAGAAAGCGAGTTGAATAATGGAGTTCAGGGGCACTGCAATTCACAAACCTGCAGACTTAGAAATGATAGCTCTCGTCCACAAATATATTGAGGGAAGGCAACGAAGAGGATTTGAAAGCAAGGCAGAATTGCAGGAAACAGATTTCAGGAGGTAGATTCGAATCGCCTTTAAAGCACAGGAAAAGCGGCAAAACCTCGACAATGATGCCCTTGGCCAAAAAGGGCGTATGCGTTTTTTCCTGAATACATTCAGGAAAAAACGCATACGCCCTTTTTGGCCAACCAAGCAACCTGGAAAGGCAAATCAGCGCTACAAAGAAGTCTCGCTTCCCATCGGTCAAAAGGGCCATGCTGAATAAAGTGTCAAAACCAGAAATGCAGGACAGGCCATGGAGAAATGGGAGCCTTGCTACGCTGATGGGCGGGATGTAAATTGCCAACAGCCACTCTGGAGAAGTGTACGGTGTGTCCTGAAACATCTAAAAAACTCAGCTTAGAGAGCATAGGGCCCTTCCACTCATGGGCGTATAAATTGGGAAAACTAAAAATCAGCAAGACACAGGCACCCCAAAGTTTTGGGCTACTCTGCTGACAAGAACCTCCACTTCGTTACACCTTAAATATCCCAGGAAAGAGAAGAATGGATAAAGAAGATGTGGTCCTTATATACAATGGAATATCACTCAGCCATGAAATCAATGTCATAAGGCTAGTAGCAGCATGATGAGTGGACTTAGGTATGACGATTCTAAGTGAAATAAGTCACACAGAAAAAGACACTTATCATGAGATATCACTTATAGAGGGAATGTAAAAACCGCTACCCTTGAACTGAATTACAAAACAGAACAGAGTCACACGTTTAGAAAACACACTATGGCTGCTTAACGGGAAAGGTGAGGTGGGGTGATGCATAAAACAAGGGTTTCAAATTAGCTCAGATACCGTTCCATGAACCCAATATGTAATAGACAAGACCTACTCCTTGCTCAGTGAACTGGACTCAACACCCCCTATTCACCGCCCAAGAATATATCTGACTAGTAAGACTCTTAAAACCTATGTATTGATATCTCTCTGTAAGTGAGTCAAGTGGGTGTAAAGCGGCATAAACACAGCAGTGAAAAGCAGCTAAACCCCATTATAAAAATCAATTACTTTTCAAAACCCGTGAAACAAAGACAGTGAAAGAGAGAAAAATTCTTACAAAATTCGTTCAGGGGCTGTGATGCCACCTGGATTGACCATATCTAGACCCACAGCTGATTGAGACATAAGGGTGGACACTCTTGGGGCTGAGAGGTTTGGTGAGGTTGGGTGAGCAAACGCAGACCCTTTAAATTAATACGGCGTGGTACCCATCCCATGGGTCCCAAATCTCCAGGTTCAAGGGCATCGTCCTACACTGAAAACATGCATGAGAAACCCCGAAGATGGTACACCGTGTGATCGGGAAAGGTTTCTAAAACGCACCTCATTTCTCAACTCCTTGTGCTCCGGTTCGCCATTCCAGCCGCTTTACTAGCAATCTCCCTCCTTGGAGAATCAGCACCTTTATCCTCCTGTTCCGTACAGGTTGCAATTTGTCCTGAGGATGCACGGGAAGAGGGGGAACCAATGAGAGACTAGCTCTAGGTGTTGGGACAGGCACAGGTCACTCTATTTTCCCATCAGGAAGAAGAATTAACCACAGGCTCAGCCTGCCGCCAGGAACCAGAATACGGCCTGAAGCAATCCTGCGCTTTTGCGGCCAGCTCCCAAGAAAGCGAGTTGAATAATGGAGTTCAGGGGCACTGCAATTCACAAACCTGCAGACTTAGAAATGATAGCTCTCGTCCACAAATATATTGAGGGAAGGCAACGAAGAGGATTTGAAAGCAAGGCAGAATTGCAGGAAACAGATTTCAGGAGGTAGATTCGAATCGCCTTTAAAGCACAGGAAAAGCGGCAAAACCTCGACAATGATGCCCTTGGCCAAAAAGGGCGTATGCGTTTTTTCCTGAATATATTCAGGAAAAAACGCATACGCCCTTTTTGGCCAACCAACCTGGAAAGGCAAATCAGCGCTACAAAGAAGTCTCGCTTCCCATCGGTCAAAAGGGCCATGCTGAATAAAGTGTCAAAACCAGAAATGCAGGACAGGCCATGGAGAAATGGGAGCCTTGCTACGCTGATGGGCGGGATGTAAATTGCCAACAGCCACTCTGGAGAAGTGTACGGTGTGTCCTGAAACATCTAAAAAACTCAGCTTAGAGAGCATAGGGCCCTTCCACTCATGGGCGTATAAATTGGGAAAACTAAAAATCAGCAAGACACAGGCACCCCAGAGTTTTGGGCTACTCTGCTGACAAGAACCTCCACTTCGTTACACCTTAAATATCCCAGGAAAGAGAAGAATGGATAAAGAAGATGTGGTCCTTATATACAATGGAATATCACTCAGCCATGAAATCAATGTCATAAGGCTAGTAGCAGCATGATGAGTGGACTTAGGTATGACGATTCTAAGTGAAATAAGTCACACAGAAAAAGACACTTATCATGAGATATCACTTATAGAGGGAATGTAAAAACCGCTACCCTTGAACTGAATTACAAAACAGAACAGAGTCACACGTTTAGAAAACACACTATGGCTGCTTAACGGGAAAGGTGAGGTGGGGTGATGCATAAAACAAGGGTTTCAAATTAGCTTAGATACCGTTCCATGAACCCAATATGTAATAGACAAGACCTACTCCTTGCTCAGTGAACTGGACTCAACACCCCCTATTCACCGCCCAAGAATATATCTGACTAGTAAGACTCTTAAAACCTATGTATTGATATCTCTCTGTAAGTGAGTCAAGTGGGTGTAAAGCGGCATAAACACAGCAGTGAAAAGCAGCTAAACCCCATTATAAAAATCAATTACTTTTCAAAACCCGTGAAACAAAGACAGTGAAAGAGAGAAAAATTCTTACAAAATTCGTTCAGGGGCTGTGATGCCACCTGGATTGACCATATCTAGACCCACAGCTGATTGAGACATAAGGGTGGACACTCTTGGGGCTGAGAGGTTTGGTGAGGTTGGGTGAGCAAACGCAGACCCTTTAAATTAATACGGCGTGGTACCCATCCCATGGGTCCCAAATCTCCAGGTTCAAGGGCATCGTCCTACACTGAAAACATGCATGAGAAACCCCGAAGATGGTACACCGTGTGATCGGGAAAGGTTTCTAAAACGCACCTCATTTCTCAACTCCTTGTGCTCCGGTTCGCCATTCCAGCCGCTTTACTAGCAATCTCTCTCCTTGGAGAATCAGCACCTTTATCCTCCTGTTCCGTACAGGTTGCAATTTGTCCTGAGGATGCACGGGAAGAGGGGGAACCAATGAGAGACTAGCTCTAGGTGTTGGGACAGGCACAGGTCACTCTATTTTCCCATCAGGAAGAAGAATTAACCACAGGCTCAGCCTGCCGCCAGGAACCAGAATACGGCCTGAAGCAATCCTGCGCTTTTGCGGCCAGCTCCCAAGAAAGCGAGTTGAATAATGGAGTTCAGGGGCACTGCAATTCACAAACCTGCAGACTTAGAAATGATAGCTCTCGTCCACAAATATATTGAGGGAAGGCAACGAAGAGGATTTGAAAGCAAGGCAGAATTGCAGGAAACAGATTTCAGGAGGTAGATTCGAATCGCCTTTAAAGCACAGGAAAAGCGGCAAAACCTCGACAATGATGCCCTTGGCCAAAAAGGGCGTATGCGTTTTTTCCTGAATATATTCAGGAAAAAACGCATACGCCCTTTTTGGCCAACCAAGCAACCTGGAAAGGCAAATCAGCGCTACAAAGAAGTCTCGCTTCCCATCGGTCAAAAGGGCCATGCTGAATAAAGTGTCAAAACCAGAAATGCAGGACAGGCCATGGAGAAATGGGAGCCTTGCTACGCTGATGGGCGGGATGTAAATTGCCAACAGCCACTCTGGAGAAGTGTACGGTGTGTCCTGAAACATCTAAAAAACTCAGCTTAGAGAGCATAGGGCCCTTCCACTCATGGGCGTATAAATTGGGAAAACTAAAAATCAGCAAGACACAGGCACCCCAGAGTTTTGGGCTACTCTGCTGACAAGAACCTCCACTTCGTTACACCTTAAATATCCCAGGAAAGAGAAGAATGGATAAAGAAGATGTGGTCCTTATATACAATGGAATATCACTCAGCCATGAAATCAATGTCATAAGGCTAGTAGCAGCATGATGAGTGGACTTAGGTATGACGATTCTAAGTGAAATAAGTCACACAGAAAAAGACACTTATCATGAGATATCACTTATAGAGGGAATGTAAAAACCGCTACCCTTGAACTGAATTACAAAACAGAACAGAGTCACACGTTTAGAAAACACACTATGGCTGCTTAACGGGAAAGGTGAGGTGGGGTGATGCATAAAACAAGGGTTTCAAATTAGCTTAGATACCGTTCCATGAACCCAATATGTAATAGACAAGACCTACTCCTTGCTCAGTGAACTGGACTCAACACCCCCTATTCACCGCCCAAGAATATATCTGACTAGTAAGACTCTTAAAACCTATGTATTGATATCTCTCTGTAAGTGAGTCAAGTGGGTGTAAAGCGGCATAAACACAGCAGTGAAAAGCAGCTAAACCCCATTATAAAAATCAATTACTTTTCAAAACCCGTGAAACAAAGACAGTGAAAGAGAGAAAAATTCTTACAAAATTCGTTCAGGGGCTGTGATGCCACCTGGATTGACCATATCTAGACCCACAGCTGATTGAGACATAAGGGTGGACACTCTTGGGGCTGAGAGGTTTGGTGAGGTTGGGTGAGCAAACGCAGACCCTTTAAATTAATACGGCGTGGTACCCATCCCATGGGTCCCAAATCTCCAGGTTCAAGGGCATCGTCCTACACTGAAAACATGCATGAGAAACCCCGAAGATGGTACACCGTGTGATCGGGAAAGGTTTCTAAAACGCACCTCATTTCTCAACTCCTTGTGCTCCGGTTCGCCATTCCAGCCGCTTTACTAGCAATCTCCCTCCTTGGAGAATCAGCACCTTTATCCTCCTGTTCCGTACAGGTTGCAATTTGTCCTGAGGATGCACGGGAAGAGGGGGAACCAATGAGAGACTAGCTCTAGGTGTTGGGACAGGCACAGGTCACTCTATTTTCCCATCAGGAAGAAGAATTAACCACAGGCTCAGCCTGCCGCCAGGAACCAGAATACGGCCTGAAGCAATCCTGCGCTTTTGCGGCCAGCTCCCAAGAAAGCGAGTTGAATAATGGAGTTCAGGGGCACTGCAATTCACAAACCTGCAGACTTAGAAATGATAGCTCTCGTCCACAAATATATTGAGGGAAGGCAACGAAGAGGATTTGAAAGCAAGGCAGAATTGCAGGAAACAGATTTCAGGAGGTAGATTCGAATCGCCTTTAAAGCACAGGAAAAGCGGCAAAACCTCGACAATGATGCCCTTGGCCAAAAAGGGCGTATGCGTTTTTTCCTGAATATATTCAGGAAAAAACGCATACGCCCTTTTTGGCCAACCAACCTGGAAAGGCAAATCAGCGCTACAAAGAAGTCTCGCTTCCCATCGGTCAAAAGGGCCATGCTGAATAAAGTGTCAAAACCAGAAATGCAGGACAGGCCATGGAGAAATGGGAGCCTTGCTACGCTGATGGGCGGGATGTAAATTGCCAACAGCCACTCTGGAGAAGTGTACGGTGTGTCCTGAAACATCTAAAAAACTCAGCTTAGAGAGCATAGGGCCCTTCCACTCATGGGCGTATAAATTGGGAAAACTAAAAATCAGCAAGACACAGGCACCCCAGAGTTTTGGGCTACTCTGCTGACAAGAACCTCCACTTCGTTACACCTTAAATATCCCAGGAAAGAGAAGAATGGATAAAGAAGATGTGGTCCTTATATACAATGGAATATCACTCAGCCATGAAATCAATGTCATAAGGCTAGTAGCAGCATGATGAGTGGACTTAGGTATGACGATTCTAAGTGAAATAAGTCACACAGAAAAAGACACTTATCATGAGATATCACTTATAGAGGGAATGTAAAAACCGCTACCCTTGAACTGAATTACAAAACAGAACAGAGTCACACGTTTAGAAAACACACTATGGCTGCTTAACGGGAAAGGTGAGGTGGGGTGATGCATAAAACAAGGGTTTCAAATTAGCTCAGATACCGTTCCATGAACCCAATATGTAATAGACAAGACCTACTCCTTGCTCAGTGAACTGGACTCAACACCCCCTATTCACCGCCCAAGAATATATCTGACTAGTAAGACTCTTAAAACCTATGTATTGATATCTCTCTGTAAGTGAGTCAAGTGGGTGTAAAGCGGCATAAACACAGCAGTGAAAAGCAGCTAAACCCCATTATAAAAATCAATTACTTTTCAAAACCCGTGAAACAAAGACAGTGAAAGAGAGAAAAATTCTTACAAAATTCGTTCAGGGGCTGTGATGCCACCTGGATTGACCATATCTAGACCCACAGCTGATTGAGACATAAGGGTGGACACTCTTGGGGCTGAGAGGTTTGGTGAGGTTGGGTGAGCAAACGCAGACCCTTTAAATTAATACGGCGTGGTACCCATCCCATGGGTCCCAAATCTCCAGGTTCAAGGGCATCGTCCTACACTGAAAACATGCATGAGAAACCCCGAAGATGGTACACCGTGTGATCGGGAAAGGTTTCTAAAACGCACCTCATTTCTCAACTCCTTGTGCTCCGGTTCGCCATTCCAGCCGCTTTACTAGCAATCTCCCTCCTTGGAGAATCAGCACCTTTATCCTCCTGTTCCGTACAGGTTGCAATTTGTCCTGAGGATGCACGGGAAGAGGGGGAACCAATGAGAGACTAGCTCTAGGTGTTGGGACAGGCACAGGTCACTCTATTTTCCCATCAGGAAGAAGAATTAACCACAGGCTCAGCCTGCCGCCAGGAACCAGAATACGGCCTGAAGCAATCCTGCGCTTTTGCGGCCAGCTCCCAAGAAAGCGAGTTGAATAATGGAGTTCAGGGGCACTGCAATTCACAAACCTGCAGACTTAGAAATGATAGCTCTCGTCCACAAATATATTGAGGGAAGGCAACGAAGAGGATTTGAAAGCAAGGCAGAATTGCAGGAAACAGATTTCAGGAGGTAGATTCGAATCGCCTTTAAAGCACAGGAAAAGCGGCAAAACCTCGACAATGATGCCCTTGGCCAAAAAGGGCGTATGCGTTTTTTCCTGAATATATTCAGGAAAAAACGCATACGCCCTTTTTGGCCAACCAAGCAACCTGGAAAGGCAAATCAGCGCTACAAAGAAGTCTCGCTTCCCATCGGTCAAAAGGGCCATGCTGAATAAAGTGTCAAAACCAGAAATGCAGGACAGGCCATGGAGAAATGGGAGCCTTGCTACGCTGATGGGCGGGATGTAAATTGCCAACAGCCACTCTGGAGAAGTGTACGGTGTGTCCTGAAACATCTAAAAAACTCAGCTTAGAGAGCATAGGGCCCTTCCACTCATGGGCGTATAAATTGGGAAAACTAAAAATCAGCAAGACACAGGCACCCCAGAGTTTTGGGCTACTCTGCTGACAAGAACCTCCACTTCGTTACACCTTAAATATCCCAGGAAAGAGAAGAATGGATAAAGAAGATGTGGTCCTTATATACAATGGAATATCACTCAGCCATGAAATCAATGTCATAAGGCTAGTAGCAGCATGATGAGTGGACTTAGGTATGACGATTCTAAGTGAAATAAGTCACACAGAAAAAGACACTTATCATGAGATATCACTTATAGAGGGAATGTAAAAACCGCTACCCTTGAACTGAATTACAAAACAGAACAGAGTCACACGTTTAGAAAACACACTATGGCTGCTTAACGGGAAAGGTGAGGTGGGGTGATGCATAAAACAAGGGTTTCAAATTAGCTTAGATACCGTTCCATGAACCCAATATGTAATAGACAAGACCTACTCCTTGCTCAGTGAACTGGACTCAACACCCCCTATTCACCGCCCAAGAATATATCTGACTAGTAAGACTCTTAAAACCTATGTATTGATATCTCTCTGTAAGTGAGTCAAGTGGGTGTAAAGCGGCATAAACACAGCAGTGAAAAGCAGCTAAACCCCATTATAAAAATCAATTACTTTTCAAAACCCGTGAAACAAAGACAGTGAAAGAGAGAAAAATTCTTACAAAATTCGTTCAGGGGCTGTGATGCCACCTGGATTGACCATATCTAGACCCACAGCTGATTGAGACATAAGGGTGGACACTCTTGGGGCTGAGAGGTTTGGTGAGGTTGGGTGAGCAAACGCAGACCCTTTAAATTAATACGGCGTGGTACCCATCCCATGGGTCCCAAATCTCCAGGTTCAAGGGCATCGTCCTACACTGAAAACATGCATGAGAAACCCCGAAGATGGTACACCGTGTGATCGGGAAAGGTTTCTAAAACGCACCTCATTTCTCAACTCCTTGTGCTCCGGTTCGCCATTCCAGCCGCTTTACTAGCAATCTCCCTCCTTGGAGAATCAGCACCTTTATCCTCCTGTTCCGTACAGGTTGCAATTTGTCCTGAGGATGCACGGGAAGAGGGGGAACCAATGAGAGACTAGCTCTAGGTGTTGGGACAGGCACAGGTCACTCTATTTTCCCATCAGGAAGAAGAATTAACCACAGGCTCAGCCTGCCGCCAGGAACCAGAATACGGCCTGAAGCAATCCTGCGCTTTTGCGGCCAGCTCCCAAGAAAGCGAGTTGAATAATGGAGTTCAGGGGCACTGCAATTCACAAACCTGCAGACTTAGAAATGATAGCTCTCGTCCACAAATATATTGAGGGAAGGCAACGAAGAGGATTTGAAAGCAAGGCAGAATTGCAGGAAACAGATTTCAGGAGGTAGATTCGAATCGCCTTTAAAGCACAGGAAAAGCGGCAAAACCTCGACAATGATGCCCTTGGCCAAAAAGGGCGTATGCGTTTTTTCCTGAATATATTCAGGAAAATACGCATACGCCCTTTTTGGCCAACCAACCTGGAAAGGCAAATCAGCGCTACAAAGAAGTCTCGCTTCCCATCGGTCAAAAGGGCCATGCTGAATAAAGTGTCAAAACCAGAAATGCAGGACAGGCCATGGAAAAATGGGAGCCTTGCTACGCTGATGGGCGGGATGTAAATTGCCAACAGCCACTCTGGAGAAGTGTACGGTGTGTCCTGAAACATCTAAAAAACTCAGCTTAGAGAGCATAGGGCCCTTCCACTCATGGGCGTATAAATTGGGAAAACTAAAAATCAGCAAGACACAGGCACCCCAGAGTTTTGGGCTACTCTGCTGACAAGAACCTCCACTTCGTTACACCTTAAATATCCCAGGAAAGAGAAGAATGGATAAAGAAGATGTGGTCCTTATATACAATGGAATATCACTCAGCCATGAAATCAATGTCATAAGGCTAGTAGCAGCATGATGAGTGGACTTAGGTATGACGATTCTAAGTGAAATAAGTCACACAGAAAAAGACACTTATCATGAGATATCACTTATAGAGGGAATGTAAAAACCGCTACCCTTGAACTGAATTACAAAACAGAACAGAGTCACACGTTTAGAAAACACACTATGGCTGCTTAACGGGAAAGGTGAGGTGGGGTGATGCATAAAACAAGGGTTTCAAATTAGCTTAGATACCGTTCCATGAACCCAATATGTAATAGACAAGACCTACTCCTTGCTCAGTGAACTGGACTCAACACCCCCTATTCACCGCCCAAGAATATATCTGACTAGTAAGACTCTTAAAACCTATGTATTGATATCTCTCTGTAAGTGAGTCAAGTGGGTGTAAAGCGGCATAAACACAGCAGTGAAAAGCAGCTAAACCCCATTATAAAAATCAATTACTTTTCAAAACCCGTGAAACAAAGACAGTGAAAGAGAGAAAAATTCTTACAAAATTCGTTCAGGGGCTGTGATGCCACCTGGATTGACCATATCTAGACCCACAGCTGATTGAGACATAAGGGTGGACACTCTTGGGGCTGAGAGGTTTGGTGAGGTTGGGTGAGCAAACGCAGACCCTTTAAATTAATACGGCGTGGTACCCATCCCATGGGTCCCAAATCTCCAGGTTCAAGGGCATCGTCCTACACTGAAAACATGCATGAGAAACCCCGAAGATGGTACACCGTGTGATCGGGAAAGGTTTCTAAAACGCACCTCATTTCTCAACTCCTTGTGCTCCGGTTCGCCATTCCAGCCGCTTTACTAGCAATCTCCCTCCTTGGAGAATCAGCACCTTTATCCTCCTGTTCCGTACAGGTTGCAATTTGTCCTGAGGATGCACGGGAAGAGGGGGAACCAATGAGAGACTAGCTCTAGGTGTTGGGACAGGCACAGGTCACTCTATTTTCCCATCAGGAAGAAGAATTAACCACAGGCTCAGCCTGCCGCCAGGAACCAGAATACGGCCTGAAGCAATCCTGCGCTTTTGCGGCCAGCTCCCAAGAAAGCGAGTTGAATAATGGAGTTCAGGGGCACTGCAATTCACAAACCTGCAGACTTAGAAATGATAGCTCTCGTCCACAAATATATTGAGGGAAGGCAACGAAGAGGATTTGAAAGCAAGGCAGAATTGCAGGAAACAGATTTCAGGAGGTAGATTCGAATCGCCTTTAAAGCACAGGAAAAGCGGCAAAACCTCGACAATGATGCCCTTGGCCAAAAAGGGCGTATGCGTTTTTTCCTGAATATATTCAGGAAAAAACGCATACGCCCTTTTTGGCCAACCAAGCAACCTGGAAAGGCAAATCAGCGCTACAAAGAAGTCTCGCTTCCCATCGGTCAAAAGGGCCATGCTGAATAAAGTGTCAAAACCAGAAATGCAGGACAGGCCATGGAGAAATGGGAGCCTTGCTACGCTGATGGGCGGGATGTAAATTGCCAACAGCCACTCTGGAGAAGTGTACGGTGTGTCCTGAAACATCTAAAAAACTCAGCTTAGAGAGCATAGGGCCCTTCCACTCATGGGCGTATAAATTGGGAAAACTAAAAATCAGCAAGACACAGGCACCCCAGAGTTTTGGGCTACTCTGCTGACAAGAACCTCCACTTCGTTACACCTTAAATATCCCAGGAAAGAGAAGAATGGATAAAGAAGATGTGGTCCTTATATACAATGGAATATCACTCAGCCATGAAATCAATGTCATAAGGCTAGTAGCAGCATGATGAGTGGACTTAGGTATGACGATTCTAAGTGAAATAAGTCACACAGAAAAAGACACTTATCATGAGATATCACTTATAGAGGGAATGTAAAAACCGCTACCCTTGAACTGAATTACAAAACAGAACAGAGTCACACGTTTAGAAAACACACTATGGCTGCTTAACGGGAAAGGTGAGGTGGGGTGATGCATAAAACAAGGGTTTCAAATTAGCTTAGATACCGTTCCATGAACCCAATATGTAATAGACAAGACCTACTCCTTGCTCAGTGAACTGGACTCAACACCCCCTATTCACCGCCCAAGAATATATCTGACTAGTAAGACTCTTAAAACCTATGTATTGATATCTCTCTGTAAGTGAGTCAAGTGGGTGTAAAGCGGCATAAACACAGCAGTGAAAAGCAGCTAAACCCCATTATAAAAATCAATTACTTTTCAAAACCCGTGAAACAAAGACAGTGAAAGAGAGAAAAATTCTTACAAAATTCGTTCAGGGGCTGTGATGCCACCTGGATTGACCATATCTAGACCCACAGCTGATTGAGACATAAGGGTGGACACTCTTGGGGCTGAGAGGTTTGGTGAGGTTGGGTGAGCAAACGCAGACCCTTTAAATTAATACGGCGTGGTACCCATCCCATGGGTCCCAAATCTCCAGGTTCAAGGGCATCGTCCTACACTGAAAACATGCATGAGAAACCCCGAAGATGGTACACCGTGTGATCGGGAAAGGTTTCTAAAACGCACCTCATTTCTCAACTCCTTGTGCTCCGGTTCGCCATTCCAGCCGCTTTACTAGCAATCTCCCTCCTTGGAGAATCAGCACCTTTATCCTCCTGTTCCGTACAGGTTGCAATTTGTCCTGAGGATGCACGGGAAGAGGGGGAACCAATGAGAGACTAGCTCTAGGTGTTGGGACAGGCACAGGTCACTCTATTTTCCCATCAGGAAGAAGAATTAACCACAGGCTCAGCCTGCCGCCAGGAACCAGAATACGGCCTGAAGCAATCCTGCGCTTTTGCGGCCAGCTCCCAAGAAAGCGAGTTGAATAATGGAGTTCAGGGGCACTGCAATTCACAAACCTGCAGACTTAGAAATGATAGCTCTCGTCCACAAATATATTGAGGGAAGGCAACGAAGAGGATTTGAAAGCAAGGCAGAATTGCAGGAAACAGATTTCAGGAGGTAGATTCGAATCGCCTTTAAAGCACAGGAAAAGCGGCAAAACCTCGACAATGATGCCCTTGGCCAAAAAGGGCGTATGCGTTTTTTCCTGAATATATTCAGGAAAATACGCATACGCCCTTTTTGGCCAACCAACCTGGAAAGGCAAATCAGCGCTACAAAGAAGTCTCGCTTCCCATCGGTCAAAAGGGCCATGCTGAATAAAGTGTCAAAACCAGAAATGCAGGACAGGCCATGGAAAAATGGGAGCCTTGCTACGCTGATGGGCGGGATGTAAATTGCCAACAGCCACTCTGGAGAAGTGTACGGTGTGTCCTGAAACATCTAAAAAACTCAGCTTAGAGAGCATAGGGCCCTTCCACTCATGGGCGTATAAATTGGGAAAACTAAAAATCAGCAAGACACAGGCACCCCAGAGTTTTGGGCTACTCTGCTGACAAGAACCTCCACTTCGTTACACCTTAAATATCCCAGGAAAGAGAAGAATGGATAAAGAAGATGTGGTCCTTATATACAATGGAATATCACTCAGCCATGAAATCAATGTCATAAGGCTAGTAGCAGCATGATGAGTGGACTTAGGTATGACGATTCTAAGTGAAATAAGTCACACAGAAAAAGACACTTATCATGAGATATCACTTATAGAGGGAATGTAAAAACCGCTACCCTTGAACTGAATTACAAAACAGAACAGAGTCACACGTTTAGAAAACACACTATGGCTGCTTAACGGGAAAGGTGAGGTGGGGTGATGCATAAAACAAGGGTTTCAAATTAGCTTAGATACCGTTCCATGAACCCAATATGTAATAGACAAGACCTACTCCTTGCTCAGTGAACTGGACTCAACACCCCCTATTCACCGCCCAAGAATATATCTGACTAGTAAGACTCTTAAAACCTATGTATTGATATCTCTCTGTAAGTGAGTCAAGTGGGTGTAAAGCGGCATAAACACAGCAGTGAAAAGCAGCTAAACCCCATTATAAAAATCAATTACTTTTCAAAACCCGTGAAACAAAGACAGTGAAAGAGAGAAAAATTCTTACAAAATTCGTTCAGGGGCTGTGATGCCACCTGGATTGACCATATCTAGACCCACAGCTGATTGAGACATAAGGGTGGACACTCTTGGGGCTGAGAGGTTTGGTGAGGTTGGGTGAGCAAACGCAGACCCTTTAAATTAATACGGCGTGGTACCCATCCCATGGGTCCCAAATCTCCAGGTTCAAGGGCATCGTCCTACACTGAAAACATGCATGAGAAACCCCGAAGATGGTACACCGTGTGATCGGGAAAGGTTTCTAAAACGCACCTCATTTCTCAACTCCTTGTGCTCCGGTTCGCCATTCCAGCCGCTTTACTAGCAATCTCCCTCCTTGGAGAATCAGCACCTTTATCCTCCTGTTCCGTACAGGTTGCAATTTGTCCTGAGGATGCACGGGAAGAGGGGGAACCAATGAGAGACTAGCTCTAGGTGTTGGGACAGGCACAGGTCACTCTATTTTCCCATCAGGAAGAAGAATTAACCACAGGCTCAGCCTGCCGCCAGGAACCAGAATACGGCCTGAAGCAATCCTGCGCTTTTGCGGCCAGCTCCCAAGAAAGCGAGTTGAATAATGGAGTTCAGGGGCACTGCAATTCACAAACCTGCAGACTTAGAAATGATAGCTCTCGTCCACAAATATATTGAGGGAAGGCAACGAAGAGGATTTGAAAGCAAGGCAGAATTGCAGGAAACAGATTTCAGGAGGTAGATTCGAATCGCCTTTAAAGCACAGGAAAAGCGGCAAAACCTCGACAATGATGCCCTTGGCCAAAAAGGGCGTATGCGTTTTTTCCTGAATATATTCAGGAAAAAACGCATACGCCCTTTTTGGCCAACCAAGCAACCTGGAAAGGCAAATCAGCGCTACAAAGAAGTCTCGCTTCCCATCGGTCAAAAGGGCCATGCTGAATAAAGTGTCAAAACCAGAAATGCAGGACAGGCCATGGAGAAATGGGAGCCTTGCTACGCTGATGGGCGGGATGTAAATTGCCAACAGCCACTCTGGAGAAGTGTACGGTGTGTCCTGAAACATCTAAAAAACTCAGCTTAGAGAGCATAGGGCCCTTCCACTCATGGGCGTATAAATTGGGAAAACTAAAAATCAGCAAGACACAGGCACCCCAGAGTTTTGGGCTACTCTGCTGACAAGAACCTCCACTTCGTTACACCTTAAATATCCCAGGAAAGAGAAGAATGGATAAAGAAGATGTGGTCCTTATATACAATGGAATATCACTCAGCCATGAAATCAATGTCATAAGGCTAGTAGCAGCATGATGAGTGGACTTAGGTATGACGATTCTAAGTGAAATAAGTCACACAGAAAAAGACACTTATCATGAGATATCACTTATAGAGGGAATGTAAAAACCGCTACCCTTGAACTGAATTACAAAACAGAACAGAGTCACACGTTTAGAAAACACACTATGGCTGCTTAACGGGAAAGGTGAGGTGGGGTGATGCATAAAACAAGGGTTTCAAATTAGCTTAGATACCGTTCCATGAACCCAATATGTAATAGACAAGACCTACTCCTTGCTCAGTGAACTGGACTCAACACCCCCTATTCACCGCCCAAGAATATATCTGACTAGTAAGACTCTTAAAACCTATGTATTGATATCTCTCTGTAAGTGAGTCAAGTGGGTGTAAAGCGGCATAAACACAGCAGTGAAAAGCAGCTAAACCCCATTATAAAAATCAATTACTTTTCAAAACCCGTGAAACAAAGACAGTGAAAGAGAGAAAAATTCTTACAAAATTCGTTCAGGGGCTGTGATGCCACCTGGATTGACCATATCTAGACCCACAGCTGATTGAGACATAAGGGTGGACACTCTTGGGGCTGAGAGGTTTGGTGAGGTTGGGTGAGCAAACGCAGACCCTTTAAATTAATACGGCGTGGTACCCATCCCATGGGTCCCAAATCTCCAGGTTCAAGGGCATCGTCCTACACTGAAAACATGCATGAGAAACCCCGAAGATGGTACACCGTGTGATCGGGAAAGGTTTCTAAAACGCACCTCATTTCTCAACTCCTTGTGCTCCGGTTCGCCATTCCAGCCGCTTTACTAGCAATCTCCCTCCTTGGAGAATCAGCACCTTTATCCTCCTGTTCCGTACAGGTTGCAATTTGTCCTGAGGATGCACGGGAAGAGGGGGAACCAATGAGAGACTAGCTCTAGGTGTTGGGACAGGCACAGGTCACTCTATTTTCCCATCAGGAAGAAGAATTAACCACAGGCTCAGCCTGCCGCCAGGAACCAGAATACGGCCTGAAGCAATCCTGCGCTTTTGCGGCCAGCTCCCAAGAAAGCGAGTTGAATAATGGAGTTCAGGGGCACTGCAATTCACAAACCTGCAGACTTAGAAATGATAGCTCTCGTCCACAAATATATTGAGGGAAGGCAACGAAGAGGATTTGAAAGCAAGGCAGAATTGCAGGAAACAGATTTCAGGAGGTAGATTCGAATCGCCTTTAAAGCACAGGAAAAGCGGCAAAACCTCGACAATGATGCCCTTGGCCAAAAAGGGCGTATGCGTTTTTTCCTGAATATATTCAGGAAAAAACGCATACGCCCTTTTTGGCCAACCAACCTGGAAAGGCAAATCAGCGCTACAAAGAAGTCTCGCTTCCCATCGGTCAAAAGGGCCATGCTGAATAAAGTGTCAAAACCAGAAATGCAGGACAGGCCATGGAGAAATGGGAGCCTTGCTACGCTGATGGGCGGGATGTAAATTGCCAACAGCCACTCTGGAGAAGTGTACGGTGTGTCCTGAAACATCTAAAAAACTCAGCTTAGAGAGCATAGGGCCCTTCCACTCATGGGCGTATAAATTGGGAAAACTAAAAATCAGCAAGACACAGGCACCCCAGAGTTTTGGGCTACTCTGCTGACAAGAACCTCCACTTCGTTACACCTTAAATATCCCAGGAAAGAGAAGAATGGATAAAGAAGATGTGGTCCTTATATACAATGGAATATCACTCAGCCATGAAATCAATGTCATAAGGCTAGTAGCAGCATGATGAGTGGACTTAGGTATGACGATTCTAAGTGAAATAAGTCACACAGAAAAAGACACTTATCATGAGATATCACTTATAGAGGGAATGTAAAAACCGCTACCCTTGAACTGAATTACAAAACAGAACAGAGTCACACGTTTAGAAAACACACTATGGCTGCTTAACGGGAAAGGTGAGGTGGGGTGATGCATAAAACAAGGGTTTCAAATTAGCTTAGATACCGTTCCATGAACCCAATATGTAATAGACAAGACCTACTCCTTGCTCAGTGAACTGGACTCAACACCCCCTATTCACCGCCCAAGAATATATCTGACTAGTAAGACTCTTAAAACCTATGTATTGATATCTCTCTGTAAGTGAGTCAAGTGGGTGTAAAGCGGCATAAACACAGCAGTGAAAAGCAGCTAAACCCCATTATAAAAATCAATTACTTTTCAAAACCCGTGAAACAAAGACAGTGAAAGAGAGAGAAATTCTTACAAAATTCGTTCAGGGGCTGTGATGCCACCTGGATTGACCATATCTAGACCCACAGCTGATTGAGACATAAGGGTGGACACTCTTGGGGCTGAGAGGTTTGGTGAGGTTGGGTGAGCAAACGCAGACCCTTTAAATTAATACGGCGTGGTACCCATCCCATGGGTCCCAAATCTCCAGGTTCAAGGGCATCGTCCTACACTGAAAACATGCATGAGAAACCCCGAAGATGGTACACCGTGTGATCGGGAAAGGTTTCTAAAACGCACCTCATTTCTCAACTCCTTGTGCTCCGGTTCGCCATTCCAGCCGCTTTACTAGCAATCTCCCTCCTTGGAGAATCAGCACCTTTATCCTCCTGTTCCGTACAGGTTGCAATTTGTCCTGAGGATGCACGGGAAGAGGGGGAACCAATGAGAGACTAGCTCTAGGTGTTGGGACAGGCACAGGTCACTCTATTTTCCCATCAGGAAGAAGAATTAACCACAGGCTCAGCCTGCCGCCAGGAACCAGAATACGGCCTGAAGCAATCCTGCGCTTTTGCGGCCAGCTCCCAAGAAAGCGAGTTGAATAATGGAGTTCAGGGGCACTGCAATTCACAAACCTGCAGACTTAGAAATGATAGCTCTCGTCCACAAATATATTGAGGGAAGGCAACGAAGAGGATCTGAAAGCAAGGCAGAATTGCAGGAAACAGATTTCAGGAGGTAGATTCGAATCGCCTTTAAAGCACAGGAAAAGCGGCAAAACCTCGACAATGATGCCCTTGGCCAAAAAGGGCGTATGCGTTTTTTCCTGAATATATTCAGGAAAAAACGCATACGCCCTTTTTGGCCAACCAAGCAACCTGGAAAGGCAAATCAGCGCTACAAAGAAGTCTCGCTTCCCATCGGTCAAAAGGGCCATGCTGAATAAAGTGTCAAAACCAGAAATGCAGGACAGGCCATGGAGAAATGGGAGCCTTGCTACGCTGATGGGCGGGACGTAAATTGCCAACAGCCACTCTGGAGAAGTGTACGGTGTGTCCTGAAACATCTAAAAAACTCAGCTTAGAGAGCATAGGGCCCTTCCACTCATGGGCCTATAAATTGGGAAAACTAAAAATCAGCAAGACACAGGCACCCCAAAGTTTTGGGCTACTCTGCTGACAAGAACCTCCACTTCGTTACACCTTAAATATCCCAGGAAAGAGAAGAATGGATAAAGAAGATGTGGTCCTTATATACAATGGAATATCACTCAGCCATGAAATCAATGTCATAAGGCTAGTAGCAGCATGATGAGTGGACTTAGGTATGACGATTCTAAGTGAAATAAGTCACACAGAAAAAGACACTTATCATGAGATATCACTTATAGAGGGAATGTAAAAACTGCTACCCTTGAACTGAATTACAAAACAGAACAGAGTCACACGTTTAGAAAACACACTATGGCTGCTTAACGGGAAAGGTGAGGTGGGGTGATGCATAAAACAAGGGTTTCAAATTAGCTCAGATACCGTTCCATGAACCCAATATGTAATAGACAAGACCTACTCCTTGCTCAGTGAACTGGACTCAACACCCCCTATTCACCGCCCAAGAATATATCTGACTAGTAAGACTCTTAAAACCTATGTATTGATATCTCTCTGTAAGTGAGTCAAGTGGGTGTAAAGCGGCATAAACACAGCAGTGAAAAGCAGCTAAACCCCATTATAAAAATCAATTACTTTTCAAAACCCGTGAAACAAAGACAGTGAAAGAGAGAAAAATTCTTACAAAATTCGTTCAGGGGCTGTGATGCCACCTGGATTGACCATATCTAGACCCACAGCTGATTGAGACATAAGGGTGGACACTCTTGGGGCTGAGAGGTTTGGTGAGGTTGGGTGAGCAAACGCAGACCCTTTAAATTAATACGGCGTGGTACCCATCCCATGGGTCCCAAATCTCCCGGTTCAAGGGCATCGTCCTACACTGAAAACATGCATGAGAAACCCCGAAGATGGTACACCGTGTGATCGGGAAAGGTTTCTAAAACGCACCTCATTTCTCAACTCCTTGTGCTCCGGTTCGCCATTCCAGCCGCTTTACTAGCAATCTCCCTCCTTGGAGAATCAGCACCTTTATCCTCCTGTTCCGTACAGGTTGCAATTTGTCCTGAGGATGCACGGGAAGAGGGGGAACCAATGAGAGACTAGCTCTAGGTGTTGGGACAGGCACAGGTCACTCTATTTTCCCATCAGGAAGAAGAATTAACCACAGGCTCAGCCTGCCGCCAGGAGCCAGAATACGGCCTGAAGCAATCCTGCGCTTTTGCGGCCAGCACCCAAGAACGCGAGTTGAAGAATAGAGCTCAGGGGCACTGCAATTCACAGACGTGCAGACTTAGAAAAGATAACTCTCGTCCACAAATATATTGAGGGAAGGCAACGAAGAGGATTTGAAAGCAAGGCAGAATTGCAGGAAACAGATTTCAGGAGGTAGATTCGAATCGCCTTTAAAGCACAGGAAAAGCGGCAAAACCTCGACAATGATGCCCTTGGCCAAAAAGGGCGTATGCGTTTTTTCCTGAATATATTCAGGAAAAAACGCATACGCCCTTTTTGGCCAACCAAGCAACCTGGAAAGGCAAATCAGCGCTACAAAGAAGTCTCGCTTCCCATCGGTCAAAAGGGCCATGCTGAATAAAGTGTCAAAACCAGAAATGCAGGACAGGCCATGGAGAAATGGGAGCCTTGCTACGCTGATGGGCGGGATGTAAATTGCCAACAGCCACTCTGGAGAAGTGTACGGTGTGTCCTGAAACATCTAAAAAACTCAGCTTAGAGAGCATAGGGCCCTTCCACTCATGGGCCTATAAATTGGGAAAACTAAAAATCAGCAAGACACAGGCACCCCAAAGTTTTGGGCTACTCTGCTGACAAGAACCTCCACTTCGTTACACCTTAAATATCCCAGGAAAGAGAAGAATGGATAAAGAAGATGTGGTCCTTATATACAATGGAATATCACTCAGCCATGAAATCAATGTCATAAGGCTAGTAGCAGCATGATGAGTGGACTTAGGTATGACGATTCTAAGTGAAATAAGTCACACAGAAAAAGACACTTATCATGAGATATCACTTATAGAGGGAATGTAAAAACCGCTACCCTTGAACTGAATTACAAAACAGAACAGAGTCACACGTTTAGAAAACACACTATGGCTGCTTAACGGGAAAGGTGAGGTGGGGTGATGCATAAAACAAGGGTTTCAAATTAGCTCAGATACCGTTCCATGAACCCAATATGTAATAGACAAGACCTACTCCTTGCTCAGTGAACTGGACTCAACACCCCCTATTCACCGCCCAAGAATATATCTGACTAGTAAGAATCTTAAAACCTATGTATTGATATCTCTCTGTAAGTGAGTCAAGTGGGTGTAAAGCGGCATAAACACAGCAGTGAAAAGCAGCTAAACCCCATTATAAAAATCAATTACTTTTCAAAACCCGTGAAACAAAGACAGTGAAAGAGAGAAAAATTCTTACAAAATTCGTTCAGGGGCTGTGATGCCACCTGGATTGACCATATCTAGACCCACAGCTGATTGAGACATAAGGGTGGACACTCTTGGGGCTGAGAGGTTTGGTGAGGTTGGGTGAGCAAACACAGACCCTTTAAAGAAATACGGCGTGGTACCCATCCCATGGGTCCCAAATCTCCAGGTTCAAGGGCATCGTCCTACACTGAAAACATGCATGAGAAACCCCGAAGATGGTACACCGTGTGATCGGGAAAGGTTTCTAAAACGCACCTCATTTCTCAACTCCTTGTGCTCCGGTTCGCCATTCCAGCCGCTTTACTAGCAATCTCCCTCCTTGGAGAATCAGCACCTTTATCCTCCTGTTCCGTACAGGTTGCAATTTGTCCTGAGGATGCACGGGAAGAGGGGGAACCAATGAGAGACTAGCTCTAGGTGTTGGGACAGGCACAGGTCACTCTATTTTCCCATCAGGAAGAAGAATTAACCACAGGCTCAGCCTGCCGCCAGGAACCAGAATACGGCCTGAAGCAATCCTGCGCTTTTGCGGCCAGCTCCCAAGAAAGCGAGTTGAATAATGGAGTTCAGGGGCACAGCAATTCACAAACCTGCAGACTTAGAAATGATAACTCTCGTCCACAAATATATTGAGGGAAGGCAACGAAGAGGATTTGAAAGCAAGGCGGAATTGCAGGAAACTGATTTCAGGAGGTAGATTCGAATCGCCTTTAAAGCACAGGAAAAGCGGCAAAACCTCGACAATGATGCCCTTGGCCAAAAAGGGCGTATGCGTTTTTTCCTGAATATATTCAGGAAAAACCGCATACGCCCTTTTTGGCCAACCAAGCAACCTGGAAAGGCAAATCAGCGCTACAAAGAAGTCTCGCTTCCCATCGGTCAAAAGGGCCATGCTGAATAAAGTGTCAAAACCAGAAATGCAGGACAGGCCATGGAGAAATGGGAGCCTTGCTACGCTGATGGGCGGGACGTAAATTGCCAACAGCCACTCTGGAGAAGTGTACGGTGTGTCCTGAAACATCTAAAAAACTCAGCTTAGAGAGCATAGGGCCCTTCCACTCATGGGCGTATAAATTGGGAAAACTAAAAATCAGCAAGACACAGGCACCCCAAAGTTTTGGGCTACTCTGCTGACAAGAACCTCCACTTCGTTACACCTTAAATATCCCAGGAAAGAGAAGAATGGATAAAGAAGATGTGGTCCTTATATACAATGGAATATCACTCAGCCATGAAATCAATGTCATAAGGCTAGTAGCAGCATGATGAGTGGACTTAGGTATGACGATTCTAAGTGAAATAAGTCACACAGAAAAAGACATTTATCATGAGATATCACTTATAGAGGGAATGTAAAAACCGCTACCCTTGAACTGAATTACAAAACAGAACAGAGTCACACGTTTAGAAAACACACTATGGCTGCTTAACGGGAAAGGTGAGGTGGGGTGATGCATAAAACAAGGGTTTCAAATTAGCTCAGATACCGTTCCATGAACCCAATATGTAATAGACAAGACCTACTCCTTGCTCAGTGAACTGGACTCAACACCCCCTATTCACCGCCCAAGAATATATCTGACTAGTAAGACTCTTAAAACCTATGTATTGATATCTCTCTGTAAGTGAGTCAAGTGGGTGTAAAGCGGCATAAACACAGCAGTGAAAAGCAGCTAAACCCCATTATAAAAATCAATTACTTTTCAAAACCCGTGAAACAAAGACAGTGAAAGAGAGAAAAATTCTTACAAAATTCGTTCAGGGGCTGTGATGCCACCTGGATTGACCATATCTAGACCCACAGCTGATTGAGACATAAGGGTGGACACTCTTGGGGCTGAGAGGTTTGGTGAGGTTGGGTGAGCAAACGCAGACCCTTTAAATTAATACGGCGTGGTACCCATCCCATGGGTCCCAAATCTCCCGGTTCAAGGGCATCGTCCTACACTGAAAACATGCATGAGAAACCCCGAAGATGGTACACCGTGTGATCGGGAAAGGTTTCTAAAACGCACCTCATTTTTCAACTCCTTGTGCTCCGGTTCGCCATTCCAGCCGCTTTACTAGCAATCTCCCTCCTTGGAGAATCAGCACCTTTATCCTCCTGTTCCGTACAGGTTGCAATTTGTCCTGAGGATGCACGGGAAGAGGGGGAACCAATGAGAGACTAGCTCTAGGTGTTGGGACAGGCACAGGTCACTCTATTTTCCCATCAGGAAGAAGAATTAACCACAGGCTCAGCCTGCCGCCAGGAGCCAGAATACGGCCTGAAGCAATCCTGCGCTTTTGCGGCCAGCTCCCAAGAACGCGAGTTGAAGAATAGAGCTCAGGGGCACTGCAATTCACAGACCTGCAGACTTAGAAAAGATAACTCTCGTCCACAAATATATTGAGGGAAGGCAACGAAGAGGATTTGAAAGCAAGGCAGAATTGCAGGAAACAGATTTCAGGAGGTAGATTCGAATCGCCTTTAAAGCACAGGAAAAGCGGCAAAACCTCGACAATGATGCCCTTGGCCAAAAAGGGCGTATGCGTTTTTTCCTGAATATATTCAGGAAAAAACGCATACGCCCTTTTTGGCCAACCAAGCAACCTGGAAAGGCAAATCAGCGCTACAAAGAAGTCTCGCTTCCCATCGGTCAAAAGGGCCATGCTGAATAAAGTGTCAAAACCAGAAATGCAGGACAGGCCATGGAGAAATGGGAGCCTTGCTACGCTGATGGGCGGGATGTAAATTGCCAACAGCCACTCTGGAGAAGTGTACGGTGTGTCCTGAAACATCTAAAAAACTCAGCTTAGAGAGCATAGGGCCCTTCCACTCATGGGCCTATAAATTGGGAAAACTAAAAATCAGCAAGACACAGGCACCCCAAAGTTTTGGGCTACTCTGCTGACAAGAACCTCCACTTCGTTACACCTTAAATATCCCAGGAAAGAGAAGAATGGATAAAGAAGATGTGGTCCTTATATACAATGGAATATCACTCAGCCATGAAATCAATGTCATAAGGCTAGTAGCAGCATGATGAGTGGACTTAGGTATGACGATTCTAAGTGAAATAAGTCACACAGAAAAAGACACTTATCATGAGATATCACTTATAGAGGGAATGTAAAAACCGCTACCCTTGAACTGAATTACAAAACAGAACAGAGTCACACGTTTAGAAAACACACTATGGCTGCTTAACGGGAAAGGTGAGGTGGGGTGATGCATAAAACAAGGGTTTCAAATTAGCTCAGATACCGTTCCATGAACCCAATATGTAATAGACAAGACCTACTCCTTGCTCAGTGAACTGGACTCAACACCCCCTATTCACCGCCCAAGAATATATCTGACTAGTAAGAATCTTAAAACCTATGTATTGATATCTCTCTGTAAGTGAGTCAAGTGGGTGTAAAGCGGCATAAACACAGCAGTGAAAAGCAGCTAAACCCCATTATAAAAATCAATTACTTTTCAAAACCCGTGAAACAAAGACAGTGAAAGAGAGAAAAATTCTTACAAAATTCGTTCAGGGGCTGTGATGCCACCTGGATTGACCATATCTAGACCCACAGCTGATTGAGACATAAGGGTGGACACTCTTGGGGCTGAGAGGTTTGGTGAGGTTGGGTGAGCAAACACAGACCCTTTAAATTAATACGGCGTGGTACCCATCCCATGGGTCCCAAATCTCCAGGTTCAAGGGCATCGTCCTACACTGAAAACATGCATGAGAAACCCCGAAGATGGTACACCGTGTGATCGGGAAAGGTTTCTAAAACGCACCTCATTTCTCAACTCCTTGTGCTCCGGTTCGCCATTCCAGCCGCTTTACTAGCAATCTCCCTCCTTGGAGAATCAGCACCTTTATCCTCCTGTTCCGTACAGGTTGCAATTTGTCCTGAGGATGCACGGGAAGAGGGGGAACCAATGAGAGACTAGCTCTAGGTGTTGGGACAGGCACAGGTCACTCTATTTTCCCATCAGGAAGAAGAATTAACCACAGGCTCAGCCTGCCGCCAGGAACGAGAATACGGCCTGAAGCAATCCTGCGCTTTTGCGGCCAGCTCCCAAGAAAGCGAGTTGAATAATGGAGTTCAGGGGCACAGCAATTCACAAACCTGCAGACTTAGAAATGATAACTCTTGTCCACAAATATATTGAGGGAAGGCAACGAAGAGGATTTGAAAGCAAGGCGGAATTGCAGGAAACTGATTTCAGGAGGTAGATTCGAATCGCCTTTAAAGCACAGGAAAAGCGGCAAAACCTCGACAATGATGCCCTTGGCCAAAAAGGGCGTATGCGTTTTTTCCTGAATATATTCAGGAAAAAACGCATACGCCCTTTTTGGCCAACCAAGCAACCTGGAAAGGCAAATCAGCGCTACAAAGAAGTCTCGCTTCCCATCGGTCAAAAGGGCCATGCTGAATAAAGTGTCAAAACCAGAAATGCAGGACAGGCCATGGAGAAATGGGAGCCTTGCTACGCTGATGGGCGGGATGTAAATTGCCAACAGCCACTCTGGAGAAGTGTACGGTGTGTCCTGAAACATCTAAAAAACTCAGCTTAGAGAGCATAGGGCCCTTCCACTCATGGGCGTATAAATTGGGAAAACTAAAAATCAGCAAGACACAGGCACCCCAAAGTTTTGGGCTACTCTGCTGACAAGAACCTCCACTTCGTTACACCTTAAATATCCCAGGAAAGAGAAGAATGGATAAAGAAGATGTGGTCCTTATATACAATGGAATATCACTCAGCCATGAAATCAATGTCATAAGGCTAGTAGCAGCATGATGAGTGGACTTAGGTATGACGATTCTAAGTGAAATAAGTCACACAGAAAAAGACACTTATCATGAGATATCACTTATAGAGGGAATGTAAAAACCGCTACCCTTGAACTGAATTACAAAACAGAACAGAGTCACACGTTTAGAAAACACACTATGGCTGCTTAACGGGAAAGGTGAGGTGGGGTGATGCATAAAACAAGGGTTTCAAATTAGCTCAGATACCGTTCCATGAACCCAATATGTAATAGACAAGACCTACTCCTTGCTCAGTGAACTGGACTCAACACCCCCTATTCACCGCCCAAGAATATATCTGACTAGTAAGACTCTTAAAACCTATGTATTGATATCTCTCTGTAAGTGAGTCAAGTGGGTGTAAAGCGGCATAAACACAGCAGTGAAAAGCAGCTAAACCCCATTATAAAAATCAATTACTTTTCAAAACCCGTGAAACAAAGACAGTGAAAGAGAGAAAAATTCTTACAAAATTCGTTCAGGGGCTGTGATGCCACCTGGATTGACCATATCTAGACCCACAGCTGATTGAGACATAAGGGTGGACACTCTTGGGGCTGAGAGGTTTGGTGAGGTTGGGTGAGCAAACGCAGACCCTTTAAATTAATACGGCGTGGTACCCATCCCATGGGTCCCAAATCTCCAGGTTCAAGGGCATCGTCCTACACTGAAAACATGCATGAGAAACCCCGAAGATGGTACACCGTGTGATCGGGAAAGGTTTCTAAAACGCACCTCATTTCTCAACTCCTTGTGCTCCGGTTCGCCATTCCAGCCGCTTTACTAGCAATCTCCCTCCTTGGAGAATCAGCACCTTTATCCTCCTGTTCCGTACAGGTTGCAATTTGTCCTGAGGATGCACGGGAAGAGGGGGAACCAATGAGAGACTAGCTCTAGGTGTTGGGACAGGCACAGGTCACTCTATTTTCCCATCAGGAAGAAGAATTAACCACAGGCTCAGCCTGCCGCCAGGAACCAGAATACGGCCTGAAGCAATCCTGCGCTTTTGCGGCCAGCTCCCAAGAAAGCGAGTTGAATAATGGAGTTCAGGGGCACTGCAATTCACAAACCTGCAGACTTAGAAATGATAGCTCTCGTCCACAAATATATTGAGGGAAGGCAACGAAGAGGATTTGAAAGCAAGGCAGAATTGCAGGAAACAGATTTCAGGAGGTAGATTCGAATCGCCTTTAAAGCACAGGAAAAGCGGCAAAACCTCGACAATGATGCCCTTGGCCAAAAAGGGCGTATGCGTTTTTTCCTGAATATATTCAGGAAAAAACGCATACGCCCTTTTTGGCCAACCAAGCAACCTGGAAAGGCAAATCAGCGCTACAAAGAAGTCTCGCTTCCCATCGGTCAAAAGGGCCATGCTGAATAAAGTGTCAAAACCAGAAATGCAGGACAGGCCATGGAGAAATGGGAGCCTTGCTACGCTGATGGGCGGGATGTAAATTGCCAACAGCCACTCTGGAGAAGTGTACGGTGTGTCCTGAAACATCTAAAGAACTCAGCTTAGAGAGCATAGGGCCCTTCCACTCATGGGCGTATAAATTGGGAAAACTAAAAATCAGCAAGACACAGGCACCCCAGAGTTTTGGGCTACTCTGCTGACAAGAACCTCCACTTCGTTACACCTTAAATATCCCAGGAAAGAGAAGAATGGATAAAGAAGATGTGGTCCTTATATACAATGGAATATCACTCAGCCATGAAATCAATGTCATAAGGCTAGTAGCAGCATGATGAGTGGACTTAGGTATGACGATTCTAAGTGAAATAAGTCACACAGAAAAAGACACTTATCATGAGATATCACTTATAGAGGGAATGTAAAAACCGCTACCCTTGAACTGAATTACAAAACAGAACAGAGTCACACGTTTAGAAAACACACTATGGCTGCTTAACGGGAAAGGTGAGGTGGGGTGATGCATAAAACAAGGGTTTCAAATTAGCTCAGATACCGTTCCATGAACCCAATATGTAATAGACAAGACCTACTCCTTGCTCAGTGAACTGGACTCAACACCCCCTATTCACCGCCCAAGAATATATCTGACTAGTAAGAATCTTAAAACCTATGTATTGATATCTCTCTGTAAGTGAGTCAAGTGGGTGTAAAGCGGCATAAACACAGCAGTGAAAAGCAGCTAAACCCCATTATAAAAATCAATTACTTTTCAAAACCCGTGAAACAAAGACAGTGAAAGAGAGAAAAATTCTTACAAAATTCGTTCAGGGGCTGTGATGCCACCTGGATTGACCATATCTAGACCCACAGCTGATTGAGACATAAGGGTGGACACTCTTGGGGCTGAGAGGTTTGGTGAGGTTGGGTGAGCAAACGCAGACCCTTTAAATTAATACGGCGTGGTACCCATCCCATGGGTCCCAAATCTCCAGGTTCAAGGGCATCGTCCTACACTGAAAACATGCATGAGAAACCCCGAAGATGGTACACCGTGTGATCGGGAAAGGTTTCTAAAACGCACCTCATTTCTCAACTCCTTGTGCTCCGGTTCGCCATTCCAGCCGCTTTACTAGCAATCTCCCTCCTTGGAGAATCAGCACCTTTATCCTCCTGTTCCGTACAGGTTGCAATTTGTCCTGAGGATGCACGGGAAGAGGGGGAACCAATGAGAGACTAGCTCTAGGTGTTGGGACAGGCACAGGTCACTCTATTTTCCCATCAGGAAGAAGAATTAACCACAGGCTCAGCCTGCCGCCAGGAACCAGAATACGGCCTGAAGCAATCCTGCGCTTTTGCGGCCAGCTCCCAAGAAAGCGAGTTGAATAATGGAGTTCAGGGGCACTGCAATTCACAAACCTGCAGACTTAGAAATGATAGCTCTCGTCCACAAATATATTGAGGGAAGGCAACGAAGAGGATTTGAAAGCAAGGCAGAATTGCAGGAAACAGATTTCAGGAGGTAGATTCGAATCGCCTTTAAAGCACAGGAAAAGCGGCAAAACCTCGACAATGATGCCCTTGGCCAAAAAGGGCGTATGCGTTTTTTCCTGAATATATTCAGGAAAAAACGCATACGCCCTTTTTGACCAACCAAGCAACCTGGAAAGGCAAATCAGCGCTACAAAGAAGTCTCGCTTCCCATCGGTCAAAAGGGCCATGCTGAATAAAGTGTCAAAACCAGAAATGCAGGACAGGCCATGGAGAAATGGGAGCCTTGCTACGCTGATGGGCGGGATGTAAATTGCCAACAGCCACTCTGGAGAAGTGTACGGTGTGTCCTGAAACATCTAAAAAACTCAGCTTAGAGAGCATAGGGCCCTTCCACTCATGGGCGTATAAATTGGGAAAACTAAAAATCAGCAAGACACAGGCACCCCAGAGTTTTGGGCTACTCTGCTGACAAGAACCTCCACTTCGTTACACCTTAAATATCCCAGGAAAGAGAAGAATGGATAAAGAAGATGTGGTCCTTATATACAATGGAATATCACTCAGCCATGAAATCAATGTCATAAGGCTAGTAGCAGCATGATGAGTGGACTTAGGTATGACGATTCTAAGTGAAATAAGTCACACAGAAAAAGACACTTATCATGAGATATCACTTATAGAGGGAATGTAAAAACCGCTACCCTTGAACTGAATTACAAAACAGAACAGAGTCACACGTTTAGAAAACACACTATGGCTGCTTAACGGGAAAGGTGAGGTGGGGTGATGCATAAAACAAGGGTTTCAAATTAGCTCAGATACCGTTCCATGAACCCAATATGTAATAGACAAGACCTACTCCTTGCTCAGTGAACTGGACTCAACACCCCCTATTCACCGCCCAAGAATATATCTGACTAGTAAGACTCTTAAAACCTATGTATTGATATCTCTCTGTAAGTGAGTCAAGTGGGTGTAAAGCGGCATAAACACAGCAGTGAAAAGCAGCTAAACCCCATTATAAAAATCAATTACTTTTAAAAACCCGTGAAACAAAGACAGTGAAAGAGAGAGAAATTCTTACAAAATTCGTTCAGGGGCTGTGATGCCACCTGGATTGACCATATCTAGACCCACAGCTGATTGAGACATAAGGGTGGACACTCTTTGGGCTGAGAGGTTTGGTGAGGTTGGGTGAGCAAACGCAGACCCTTTAAATTAATACGGCGTGGTACCCATCCCATGGGTCCCAAATCTCCAGGTTCAAGGGCATCGTCCTACACTGAAAACATGCATGAGAAACCCCGAAGATGGTACACCGTGTGATCGGGAAAGGTTTCTAAAACGCACCTCATTTCTCAACTCCTTGTGCTCCGGTTCGCCATTCCAGCCGCTTTACTAGCAATCTCCCTCCTTGGAGAATCAGCACCTTTATCCTCCTGTTCCGTACAGGTTGCAATTTGTCCTGAGGATGCACGGGAAGAGGGGGAACCAATGAGAGACTAGCTCTAGGTGTTGGGAAAGGCACAGGTCACTCTATTTTCCCATCAGGAAGAAGAATTAACCACAGGCTCAGCCTGCCGCCAGGAACCAGAATACGGCCTGAAGCAATCCTGCGCTTTTGCGGCCAGCTCCCAAGAAAGCGAGTTGAATAATGGAGCTCAGGGGCACTGCAATTCACAAACCTGCAGACTTAGAAATGATAGCTCTCGTCCACAAATATATTGAGGGAAGGCAACGAAGAGGATCTGAAAGCAAGGCAGAATTGCAGGAAACAGATTTCAGGAGGTAGATTCGAATCGCCTTTAAAGCACAGGAAAAGCGGCAAAACCTCGACAATGATGCCCTTGGCCAAAAAGGGCGTATGCGTATTTTCCTGAATATATTCAGGAAAAAACGCATACGCCCTTTTTGGCCAACCAAGCAACCTGGAAAGGCAAATCAGCGCTACAAAGAAGTCTCGCTTCCCATCGGTCAAAAGGGCCATGCTGAATAAAGTGTCAAAACCAGAAATGCAGGACAGGCCATGGAGAAATGGGAGCCTTGCTACGCTGATGGGCGGGACGTAAATTGCCAACAGCCACTCTGGAGAAGTGTACGGTGTGTCCTGAAACATCTAAAAAACTCAGCTTAGAGAGCATAGGGCCCTTCCACTCATGGGCGTATAAATTGGGAAAACTAAAAATCAGCAAGACACAGGCACCCCAAAGTTTTGGGCTACTCTGCTGACAAGAACCTCCACTTCGTTACACCTTAAATATCCCAGGAAAGAGAAGAATGGATAAAGAAGATGTGGTCCTTATATACAATGGAATATCACTCAGCCATGAAATCAATGTCATAAGGCTAGTAGCAGCATGATGAGTGGACTTAGGTATGACGATTCTAAGTGAAATAAGTCACACAGAAAAAGACACTTATCATGAGATATCACTTATAGAGGGAATGTAAAAACCGCTACCCTTGAACTGAATTACAAAACAGAACAGAGTCACACGTTTAGAAAACACACTATGGCTGCTTAACGGGAAAGGTGAGGTGGGGTGATGCATAAAACAAGGGTTTCAAATTAGCTCAGATACCGTTCCATGAACCCAATATGTAATAGACAAGACCTACTCCTTGCTCAGTGAACTGGACTCAACACCCCCTATTCACCGCCCAAGAATATATCTGACTAGTAAGAATCTTAAAACCTATGTATTGATATCTCTCTGTAAGTGAGTCAAGTGGGTGTAAAGCGGCATAAACACAGCAGTGAAAAGCAGCTAAACCCCATTATAAAAATCAATTACTTTTCAAAACCCGTGAAACAAAGACAGTGAAAGAGAGAAAAATTCTTACAAAATTCGTTCAGGGGCTGTGATGCCACCTGGATTGACCATATCTAGACCCACAGCTGATTGAGACATAAGGGTGGACACTCTTGGGGCTGAGAGGTTTGGTGAGGTTGGGTGAGCAAACGCAGACCCTTTAAATTAATACGGCGTGGTACCCATCCCATGGGTCCCAAATCTCCAGGTTCAAGGGCATCGTCCTACACTGAAAACATGCATGAGAAACCCCGAAGATGGTACACCGTGTGATCGGGAAAGGTTTCTAAAACGCACCTCATTTCTCAACTCCTTGTGCTCCGGTTCGCCATTCCAGCCGCTTTACTAGCAATCTCCCTCCTTGGAGAATCAGCACCTTTATCCTCCTGTTCCGTACAGGTTGCAATTTGTCCTGAGGATGCACGGGAAGAGGGGGAACCAATGAGAGACTAGCTCTAGGTGTTGGGACAGGCACAGGTCACTCTATTTTCCCAGCAGGAAGAAGAATTAACCACAGGCTCAGCCTGCCGCCAGGAGCCAGAATACGGCCTGAAGCAATCCTGCGCTTTTGCGGCCAGCTCCCAAGAAAGCGAGTTGAATAATGGAGTTCAGGGGCACTGCAATTCACAAACCTGCAGACTTAGAAATGATAGCTCTCGTCCACAAATATATTGAGGGAAGGCAACGAAGAGGATCTGAAAGCAAGGCAGAATTGCAGGAAACAGATTTCAGGAGGTAGATTCGAATCGCCTTTAAAGCACAGGAAAAGCGGCAAAACCTCGACAATGATGCCCTTGGTCAAAAAGGGCGTATGCGTATTTTCCTGAATATATTCAGGAAAAAACGCATACGCCCTTTTTGGCCAACCAAGCAACCTGGAAAGGCAAATCAGCGCTACAAAGAAGTCTCGCTTCCCATCGGTCAAAAGGGCCATGCTGAATAAAGTGTCAAAACCAGAAATGCAGGACAGGCCATGGAGAAATGGGAGCCTTGCTACGCTGATGGGCGGGATGTAAATTGCCAACAGCCACTCTGGAGAAGTGTACGGTGTGTCCTGAAACATCTAAAAAACTCAGCTTAGAGAGCATAGGGCCCTTCCACTCATGGGCGTATAAATTGGGAAAACTAAAAATCAGCAAGACACAGGCACCCCAAAGTTTTGGGCTACTCTGCTGACAAGAACCTCCACTTCGTTACACCTTAAATATCCCAGGAAAGAGAAGAATGGATAAAGAAGATGTGGTCCTTATATACAATGGAATATCACTCAGCCATGAAATCAATGTCATAAGGCTAGTAGCAGCATGATGAGTGGACTTAGGTATGACGATTCTAAGTGAAATAAGTCACACAGAAAAAGACACTTATCATGAGATATCACTTATAGAGGGAATGTAAAAACCGCTACCCTTGAACTGAATTACAAAACAGAACAGAGTCACACGTTTAGAAAACACACTATGGCTGCTTAACGGGAAAGGTGAGGTGGGGTGATGCATAAAACAAGGGTTTCAAATTAGCTCAGATACCGTTCCATGAACCCAATATGTAATAGACAAGACCTACTCCTTGCTCAGTGAACTGGACTCAACACCCCCTATTCACCGCCCAAGAATATATCTGACTAGTAAGAATCTTAAAACCTATGTATTGATATCTCTCTGTAAGTGAGTCAAGTGGGTGTAAAGCGGCATAAACACAGCAGTGAAAAGCAGCTAAACCCCATTATAAAAATCAATTACTTTTCAAAACCCGTGAAACAAAGACAGTGAAAGAGAGAAAAATTCTTACAAAATTCGTTCAGGGGCTGTGATGCCACCTGGATTGACCATATCTAGACCCACAGCTGATTGAGACATAAGGGTGGACACTCTTGGGGCTGAGAGGTTTGGTGAGGTTGGGTGAGCAAACGCAGACCCTTTAAATTAATACGGCGTGGTACCCATCCCATGGGTCCCAAATCTCCAGGTTCAAGGGCATCGTCCTACACTGAAAACATGCATGAGAAACCCCGAAGATGGTACACCGTGTGATCGGGAAAGGTTTCTAAAACGCACCTCATTTCTCAACTCCTTGTGCTCCGGTTCGCCATTCCAGCCGCTTTACTAGCAATCTCCCTCCTTGGAGAATCAGCACCTTTATCCTCCTGTTCCGTACAGGTTGCAATTTGTCCTGAGGATGCACGGGAAGAGGGGGAACCAATGAGAGACTAGCTCTAGGTGTTGGGACAGGCACAGGTCACTCTATTTTCCCATCAGGAAGAAGAATTAACCACAGGCTCAGCCTGCCGCCAGGAACCAGAATACGGCCTGAAGCAATCCTGCGCTTTTGCGGCCAGCTCCCAAGAAAGCGAGTTGAATAATGGAGTTCAGGGGCACTGCAATTCACAAACCTGCAGACTTAGAAATGATAGCTCTCGTCCACAAATATATTGAGGGAAGGCAACGAAGAGGATTTGAAAGCAAGGCAGAATTGCAGGAAACAGATTTCAGGAGGTAGATTCGAATCGCCTTTAAAGCACAGGAAAAGCGGCAAAACCTCGACAATGATGCCCTTGGCCAAAAAGGGCGTATGCGTTTTTTCCTGAATATATTCAGGAAAAAACGCATACGCCCTTTTTGGCCAACCAAGCAACCTGGAAAGGCAAATCAGCGCTACAAAGAAGTCTCGCTTCCCATCGGTCAAAAGGGCCATGCTGAATAAAGTGTCAAAACCAGAAATGCAGGACAGGCCATGGAGAAATGGGAGCCTTGCTACGCTGATGGGCGGGATGTAAATTGCCAACAGCCACTCTGGAGAAGTGTACGGTGTGTCCTGAAACATCTAAAAAACTCAGCTTAGAGAGCATAGGGCACTTCCACTCATGGGCGTATAAATTGGGAAAACTAAAAATCAGCAAGACACAGGCACCCCAAAGTTTTGGGCTACTCTGCTGACAAGAACCTCCACTTCGTTACACCTTAAATATCCCAGGAAAGAGAAGAATGGATAAAGAAGATGTGGTCCTTTTATACAATGGAATATCACTCAGCCATGAAATCAATGTCATAAGGCTAGTAGCAGCATGATGAGTGGACTTAGGTATGACGATTCTAAGTGAAATAAGTCACACAGAAAAAGCCACTTATCATGAGATATCACTTATAGAGGGAATGTAAAAACCGCTACCCTTGAACTGAATTACAAAACAGAACAGAGTCACACGTTTAGAAAACACACTATGGCTGCTTAACGGGAAAGGTGAGGTGGGGTGATGCATAAAACAAGGGTTTCAAATTAGCTCAGATACCGTTCCATGAACCCAATATGTAATAGACAAGACCTACTCCTTGCTCAGTGAACTGGACTCAACACCCCCTATTCACCGCCCAAGAATATATCTGACTAGTAAGAATCTTCAAACCTATGTATTGATATCTCTCTGTAAGTGAGTCAAGTGGGTGTAAAGCGGCATAAACACAGCAGTGAAAAGCAGCTAAACCCCATTATAAAAATCAATTACTTTTAAAAACCCGTGAAACAAAGACAGTGAAAGAGAGAAAAATTCTTACAAAATTCGTTCAGGGGCTGTGATGCCACCTGGATTGACCATATCTAGACCCACAGCTGATTGAGACATAAGGGTGGACACTCTTGGAGCTGAGAGGTTTGGTGAGGTTGGGTGAGCAAACGCAGACCCTTTAAATTAATACGGCGTGGTACCCATCCCATGGGTCCCAAATCTCCAGGTTCAAGGGCATCGTCCTACAATGAAAACATGCATGAGAAACCCCGAAGATGGTACACCGTGTGATCGGGAAAGGTTTCTAAAACGCACCTCATTTCTCAACTCCTTGTGCTCCGGTTCGCCATTCCAGCCGCTTTACTAGCAATCTCCCTCCTTGGAGAATCAGCACCTTTATCCTCCTGTTCCGTACAGGTTGCAATTTGTCCTGAGGATGCACGGGAAGAGGGGGAACCAATGAGAGACTAGCTCTAGGTGTTGGGACAGGCACAGGTCACTCTATTTTCCCATCAGGAAGAAGAATTAACCACAGGCTCAGCCTGCCGCCAGGAACCAGAATACGGCCTGAAGCAATCCTGCGCTTTTGCGGCCAGCTCCCAAGAAAGCGAGTTGAATAATGGAGCTCAGGGGCACTGCAATTCACAAACCTGCAGACTTAGAAATGATAGCTCTCGTCCACAAATATATTGAGGGAAGGCAACGAACAGGATTTGAAAGCAAGACAGAATTGCAGGAAACAGATTTCAGGAGGTAGATTCGAATCGCCTTTAAAGCACAGGAAAAGCGGCAAAACCTCGACAATGATGCCCTTGGCCAAAAAGGGCGTATGCGGTTTTTCCTAAATATATTCAGGAAAAAACGCATACGCCCTTTTTGGCCAACCAAGCAACCTGGAAAGGCAAATCAGCGCTACAAAGAAGTCTCGCTTCCCATCGGTCAAAAGGGCCATGCTGAATAAAGTGTCAAAACCAGAAAAGCAGGACAGGCCATGGAGAAATGGGAGCCTTGCTACGCTGATGGGCGGGATGTAAATTGCCAACAGCCACTCTGGAGAAGTGTACGGTGTGTCCTGAAACATCTAAAAAACTCAGCTTAGAGAGCATAGGGCCCTTCCACTCATGGGCGTATAAATTGGGAAAACTAAAAATCAGCAAGACACAGGCACCCCAAAGTTTTGGGCTACTCTGCTGACAAGAACCTCCACTTCGTTACACCTTAAATATCCCAGGAAAGAGAAGAATGGATAAAGAAGATGTGGTCCTTATGTACAATGGAATATCACTCAGCCATGAAATCAATGTCATAAGGCTAGAAGCAGCATGATGAGTGGACTTAGGTATGACGATTCTAAGTGAAATAAGTCACACAGAAAAAGACACTTATCATGAGATATCACTTATAGAGGGAATGTAAAAACCGCTACCCTTGAACTGAATTACAAAACAGAACAGAGTCACACGTTTAGAAAACACACTATGGCTGCTTAACGGGAAAGGTGAGGTGGGGTGATGCATAAAACAAGGGTTTCAAATTAGCTCAGATACCGTTCCATGAACCCAATATGTAATAGACAAGACCTACTCCTTGCTCAGTGAACTGGACTCAACACCCCCTATTCACCGCCCAAGAATATATCTGACTAGTAAGAATCTTCAAACCTATGTACTGATATCTCTCTGTAAGTGAGTCAAGTGGGTGTAAAGCGGCATAAACACAGCAGTGAAAAGCAGCTAAACCCCATTATAAAAATCAATTACTTTTCAAAACCCGTGAAACAAAGACAGTGAAAGACAGAGAAATTCTTAGGAAATTCGTTCAGGGGCTGTGATGCCACCTGGATTGACCATATCTAGACCCACAGCTGATTGAGACATAAGGGTGGACACTCTTGGGGCTGAGAGCTTTGGTGAGGTTGGGTGAGCAAACGCAGACCCTATAAATTAATACGGCGTGGTACCCATCCCATGGGTCCCAAATCTCCAGGTTCAAGGGCATCGTCCTACACTGAAAACATGCATGAGAAACCCCAAAGATGGTACACCGTGTGATCGGGAAAGGTTTCTAAAACGCACCTCATTTCTCAACTCCTTGTGCTCCGGTTCGCCATTCCAGCCGCTTTACTAGCAATCTCCCTCCTTGGAGAATCAGCACCTTTATCCTCCTGTTCCGTACAGGTTGCAATTTGTCCTGAGGATGCACGGGAAGAGGGGGAACCAATGAGAGACTAGCTCTAGGTGTTGGGCCAGGCACAGGTCACTCTATTTTCCCATCAGGAAGAAGAATTAACCACAGGCTCAGCCTGCCGCCAGGAACCAGAATACGACCTGAAGCAATCCTGCGCTTTTGCGGCCAGCTCCCAAGAAAGCGAGTTGAATAATGGAGCTCAGGGGCACTGCAATTCACAAACCTGCAGACTTAGAAATGATAGCTCTCGTCCACAAATATATTGAGGGAAGGCAACGAAGAGGATTTGAAAGCAAGGCAGAATTGCAGGAAACAGATTTCAGGAGGTAGATTCGAATCGCCTTTAAAGCACAGGAAAAGCGGCAAAACCTCGACAATGATGCCCTTGGCCAAAAAGGGCGTATGCGTTTTTTCCTGAATATATTCAGGAAAAAACGCATACGCCCTTTTTGGCCAACCAAGCAACCTGGAAAGGCAAATCAGCGCTACAAAGAAGTCTCGCTTCCCATCGGTCAAAAGGGCCATGCTGAATAAAGTGTCAAAACCAGAAATGCAGGACAGGCCATGGAGAAATGGGAGCCTTGCTACGCTGATGGGCGGGATGTAAATTGCCAACAGCCACTCTGGAGAAGTGTACGGTGTGTCCTGAAACATCTAAAAAACTCAGCTTAGAGAGCATAGGGCCCTTCCACTCATGCGCCTATAAATTGGGAAAACTAAAATTCAGCAAGACACAGGCACCCCAAAGTTTTGGGCTACTCTGCTGACAAGAACCTCCACTTCGTTACACCTTAAATATCCCAGGAAAGAGAAGAATGGATAAAGAAGATGTGGTCCTTTTATACAATGGAATATCACTCAGCCATGAAATCAATGTCATAAGGCTAGTAGCAGCATGATGAGTGGACTTAGGTATGACGATTCTAAGTGAAATAAGTCACACAGAAAAAGACACTTATCATGAGATATCACTTATAGAGGGAATGTAAAAACCGCTACCCTTGAACTGAATTACAAAACAGAACAGAGTCACACGTTTAGAAAACACACTATGGCTGCTTAACGGGAAAGGTGAGGTGGGGTGATGCATAAAACAAGGGTTTCAAATTAGCTCAGATACCGTTCCATGAACCCAATATGTAATAGACAAGACCTACTCCTTGCTCAGTGAACTGGACTCAACACCCCCTATTCACCGCCCAAGAATATATCTGACTAGTAAGACTCTTAAAACCTATGTATTGATATCTCTCTGTAAGTGAGTCAAGTGGGTGTAAAGCGGCATAAACACAGCAGTGAAAAGCAGCTAAACCCCATTATAAAAATCAATTACTTTTAAAAACCCGTGAAACAAAGACAGTGAAAGAGAGAGAAATTCTTAGGAAATTCGTTCAGGGGCTGTGATGCCACCTGGATTGACCATATCTAGACCCACAGCTGATTGAGACATAAGGGTGGACACTCTTGGGGCTGAGAGCTTTGGTGAGGTTGGGTGAGCAAACGCAGACCCTATAAATTAATACGGCGTGGTACCCATCCCATGGGTCCCAAATCTCCAGGTTCAAGGGCATCGTCCTACACTGAAAACATGCATGAGAAACCCCAAAGATGGTACACCGTGTGATCGGGAAAGGTTTCTAAAACGCACCTCATTTCTCAACTCCTTGTGCTCCGGTTCGCCATTCCAGCCGCTTTACTAGCAATCTCCCTCCTTGGAGAATCAGCACCTTTATCCTCCTGTTCCGTACAGGTTGCAATTTGTCCTGAGGATGCACGGGAAGAGGGGGAACCAATGAGAGACTAGCTCTAGGTGTTGGGCCAGGCACAGGTCACTCTATTTTCCCATCAGGAAGAAGAATTAACCACAGGCTCAGCCTGCCGCCAGGAACGAGAATACGACCTGAAGCAATCCTGCGCTTTTGCGGCCAGCTCCCAAGAAAGCGAGTTGAATAATGGAGCTCAGGGGCACTGCAATTCACAAACCTGCAGACTTAGAAATGATAGCTCTCGTCCACAAATATATTGAGGGAAGGCAACGAAGAGGATTTGAAAGCAAGGCAGAATTGCAGGAAACAGATTTCAGGAGGTAGATTCGAATCGCCTTTAAAGCACAGGAAAAGCGGCAAAACCTCGACAATGATGCCCTTGGCCAAAAAGGGCGTATGCGTTTTTTCCTGAATATATTCAGGAAAAAACGCATACGCCCTTTTTGGCCAACCAAGCAACCTGGAAAGGCAAATCAGCGCTACAAAGAAGTCTCGCTTCCCATCGGTCAAAAGGGCCATGCTGAATAAAGTGTCAAAACCAGAAATGCAGGACAGGCCATGGAGAAATGGGAGCCTTGCTACGCTGATGGGCGGGATGTAAATTGCCAACAGCCACTCTGGAGAAGTGTACGGTGTGTCCTGAAACATCTAAAAAACTCAGCTTAGAGAGCATAGGGCCCTTCCACTCATGCGCCTATAAATTGGGAAAACTAAAATTCAGCAAGACACAGGCACCCCAAAGTTTTGGGCTACTCTGCTGACAAGAACCTCCACTTCGTTACACCTTAAATATCCCAGGAAAGAGAAGAATGGATAAAGAAGATGTGGTCCTTTTATACAATGGAATATCACTCAGCCATGAAATCAATGTCATAAGGCTAGTAGCAGCATGATGAGTGGACTTAGGTATGACGATTCTAAGTGAAATAAGTCACACAGAAAAAGACACTTATCATGAGATATCACTTATAGAGGGAATGTAAAAACCGCTACCCTTGAACTGAATTACAAAACAGAACAGAGTCACACGTTTAGAAAACACACTATGGCTGCTTAACGGGAAAGGTGAGGTGGGGTGATGCATAAAACAAGGGTTTCAAATTAGCTCAGATACCGTTCCATGAACCCAATATGTAATAGACAAGACCTACTCCTTGCTCAGTGAACTGGACTCAACACCCCCTATTCACCGCCCAAGAATATATCTGACTAGTAAGACTCTTAAAACCTATGTATTGATATCTCTCTGTAAGTGAGTCAAGTGGGTGTAAAGCGGCATAAACACAGCAGTGAAAAGCAGCTAAACCCCATTATAAAAATCAATTACTTTTAAAAACCCGTGAAACAAAGACAGTGAAAGAGAGAAAAATTCTTACAAAATTCGTTCAGGGGCTGTGATGCCACCTGGATTGACCATATCTAGACCCACAGCTGATTGAGACATAAGGGTGGACACTCTTGGGGCTGAGAGCTTTGGTGAGGTTGGGTGAGCAAACGCAGACCCTATAAATTAATACGGCGTGGTACCCATCCCATGGGTCCCAAATCTCCAGGTTCAAGGGCATCGTCCTACACTGAAAACATGCATGAGAAACCCCGAAGATGGTACACCGTGTGATCGGGAAAGGTTTCTAAAACGCACCTCATTTCTCAACTCCTTGTGCTCCGGTTCGCCATTCCAGCCGCTTTACTAGCAATCTCCCTCCTTGGAGAATCAGCACCTTTATCCTCCTGTTCCGTACAGGTTGCAATTTGTCCTGAGGATGCACGGGAAGAGGGGGAACCAATGAGAGACTAGCTCTAGGTGTTGGGACAGGCACAGGTCACTCTATTTTCCCATCAGGAAGAAGAATTAACCACAGGCTCAGCCTGCCGCCAGGAACCAGAATACGGCCTGAAGCAATCCTGCGCTTTTGCGGCCAGCTCCCAAGAAAGCGAGTTGAATAATGGAGCTCAGGGGCACTGCAATTCACAAACCTGCAGACTTAGAAATGATAGCTCTCGTCCACAAATATATTGAGGGAAGGCAACGAAGAGGATTTGAAAGCAAGGCAGAATTGCAGGAAACAGATTTCAGGAGGTAGATTCGAATCGCCTTTAAAGCACAGGAAAAGCGGCAAAACCTCGACAATGATGCCCTTGGCCAAAAAGGGCGTATGCGTTTTTTCCTGAATATATTCAGGAAAAAACGCATACGCCCTTTTTGGCCAACCAAGCAACCTGGAAAGGCAAATCAGCGCTACAAAGAAGTCTCGCTTCCCATCGGTCAAAAGGGCCATGCTGAATAAAGTGTCAAAACCAGAAATGCAGGACAGGCCATGGAGAAATGGGAGCCTTGCTACGCTGATGGGCGGGATGTAAATTGCCAACAGCCACTCTGGAGAAGTGTACGGTGTGTCCTGAAACATCTAAAAAACTCAGCTTAGAGAGCATAGGGCCCTTCCACTCATGCGCCTATAAATTGGGAAAACTAAAATTCAGCAAGACACAGGCACCCCAAAGTTTTGGGCTACTCTGCTGACAAGAACCTCCACTTCGTTACACCTTAAATATCCCAGGAAAGAGAAGAATGGATAAAGAAGATGTGGTCCTTTTATACAATGGAATATCACTCAGCCATGAAATCAATGTCATAAGGCTAGTAGCAGCATGATGAGTGGACTTAGGTATGACGATTCTAAGTGAAATAAGTCACACAGAAAAAGACACTTATCATGAGATATCACTTATAGAGGGAATGTAAAAACCGCTACCCTTGAACTGAATTACAAAACAGAACAGAGTCACACGTTTAGAAAACACACTATGGCTGCTTAACGGGAAAGGTGAGGTGGGGTGATGCATAAAACAAGGGTTTCAAATTAGCTCAGATACCGTTCCATGAACCCAATATGTAATAGACAAGACCTACTCCTTGCTCAGTGAACTGGACTCAACACCCCCTATTCACCGCCCAAGAATATATCTGACTAGTAAGACTCTTAAAACCTATGTATTGATATCTCTCTGTAAGTGAGTCAAGTGGGTGTAAAGCGGCATAAACACAGCAGTGAAAAGCAGCTAAACCCCATTATAAAAATCAATTACTTTTAAAAACCCGTGAAACAAAGACAGTGAAAGAGAGAAAAATTCTTACAAAATTCGTTCAGGGGCTGTGATGCCACCTGGATTGACCATATCTAGACCCACAGCTGATTGAGACATAAGGGTGGACACTCTTGGGGCTGAGAGCTTTGGTGAGGTTGGGTGAGCAAACGCAGACCCTATAAATTAATACGGCGTGGTACCCATCCCATGGGTCCCAAATCTCCAGGTTCAAGGGCATCGTCCTACACTGAAAACATGCATGAGAAACCCCGAAGATGGTACACCGTGTGATCGGGAAAGGTTTCTAAAACGCACCTCATTTCTCAACTCCTTGTGCTCCGGTTCGCCATTCCAGCCGCTTTACTAGCAATCTCCCTCCTTGGAGAATCAGCACCTTTATCCTCCTGTTCCGTACAGGTTGCAATTTGTCCTGAGGATGCACGGGAAGAGGGGGAACCAATGAGAGACTAGCTCTAGGTGTTGGGACAGGCACAGGTCACTCTATTTTCCCATCAGGAAGAAGAATTAACCACAGGCTCAGCCTGCCGCCAGGAACCAGAATACGGCCTGAAGCAATCCTGCGCTTTTGCGGCCAGCTCCCAAGAAAGCGAGTTGAATAATGGAGTTCAGGGGCACTGCAATTCACAAACCTGCAGACTTAGAAATGATAGCTCTCGTCCACAAATATATTGAGGGAAGGCAACGAAGAGGATTTGAAAGCAAGGCAGAATTGCAGGAAACAGATTTCAGGAGGTAGATTCGAATCGCCTTTAAAGCACAGGAAAAGCGGCAAAACCTCGACAATGATGCCCTTGGCCAAAAAGGGCGTATGCGTTTTTTCCTGAATATATTCAGGAAAAAACGCATACGCCCTTTTTGGCCAACCAAGCAACCTGGAAAGGCAAATCAGCGCTACAAAGAAGTCTCGCTTCCCATCGGTCAAAAGGGCCATGCTGAATAAAGTGTCAAAACCAGAAATGCAGGACAGGCCATTGAGAAATGGGAGCCTTGCTACGCTGATGGGCGGGATGTAAATTGCCAACAGCCACTCTGGAGAAGTGTACGGTGTGTCCTGAAACATCTAAAAAACTCAGCTTAGAGAGCATAGGGCCCTTCCACTCATGGGCCTATAAATTGGGAAAACTAAAATTCAGCAAGACACAGGCACCCCAAAGTTTTGGGCTACTCTGCTGACAAGAACCTCCACTTCGTTACACCTTAAATATCCCAGGAAAGAGAAGAATGGATAAAGAAGATGTGGTCCTTATATACAGTGGAATATCACTCAGCCATGAAATCAATGTCATAAGGCTAGTAGCAGCATGATGAGTGGACTTAGGTATGACGATTCTAAGTGAAATAAGTCACACAGAAAAAGACACTTATCATGAGATATCACTTATAGAGGGAATGTAAAAACCGCTACCCTTGAACTGAATTACAAAACAGAACAGAGTCACACGTTTAGAAAACACACTATGGCTGCTTAACGGGAAAGGTGAGGTGGGGTGATGCATAAAACAAGGGTTTCAAATTAGCTCAGATACCGTTCCATGAACCCAATATGTAATAGACAAGACCTACTCCTTGCTCAGTGAACTGGACTCAACACCCCCTATTCACCGCCCAAGAATATATCTGACTAGTAAGAATCTTCAAACCTATGTATTGATATCTCTCTGTAAGTGAGTCAAGTGGGTGTAAAGCGGCATAAACACAGCAGTGAAAAGCAGCTAAACCCCATTATAAAAATCAATTACTTTTAAAAACCCGTGAAACAAAGACAGTGAAAGAGAGAAAAATTCTTACAAAATTCGTTCAGGGGCTGTGATGCCACCTGGATTGACCATATCTAGACCCACAGCTGATTGAGACATAAGGGTGGACACTCTTGGGGCTGAGAGCTTTGGTGAGGTTGGGTGAGCAAACGCAGACCCTATAAATTAATACGGCGTGGTACCCATCCCATGGGTCCCAAATCTCCAGGTTCAAGGGCATCGTCCTACACTGAAAACATGCATGAGAAACCCCGAAGATGGTACACCGTGTGATCGGGAAAGGTTTCTAAAACGCACCTCATTTCTCAACTCCTTGTGCTCCGGTTCGCCATTCCAGCCGCTTTACTAGCAATCTCCCTCCTTGGAGAATCAGCACCTTTATCCTCCTGTTCCGTACAGGTTGCAATTTGTCCTGAGGATGCACGGGAAGAGGGGGAACCAATGAGAGACTAGCTCTAGGTGTTGGGCCAGGCACAGGTCACTCTATTTTCCCATCAGGAAGAAGAATTAACCACAGGCTCAGCCTGCCGCCAGGAACCAGAATACGGCCTGAAGCAATCCTGCGCTTTTGCGGCCAGCTCCCAAGAAAGCGAGTTGAATAATGGAGTTCAGGGGCACTGCAATTCACAAACCTGCAGACTTAGAAATGATAGCTCTCGTCCACAAATATATTGAGGGAAGGCAACGAAGAGGATTTGAAAGCAAGGCAGAATTGCAGGAAACAGATTTCAGGAGGTAGATTCGAATCGCCTTTAAAGCACAGGAAAAGCGGCAAAACCTCGACAATGATGCCCTTGGCCAAAAAGGGCGTATGCGTTTTTTCCTGAATATATTCAGGAAAAAACGCATACGCCCTTTTTGGCCAACCAAGCAACCTGGAAAGGCAAATCAGCGCTACAAAGAAGTCTCGCTTCCCATCGGTCAAAAGGGCCATGCTGAATAAAGTGTCAAAACCAGAAATGCAGGACAGGCCATGGAGAAATGGGAGCCTTGCTACGCTGATGGGCGGGATGTAAATTGCCAACAGCCACTCTGGAGAAGTGTACGGTGTGTCCTGAAACATCTAAAAAACTCAGCTTAGAGAGCATAGGGCCCTTCCACTCATGGGCCTATAAATTGGGAAAACTAAAATTCAGCAAGACACAGGCACCCCAAAGTTTTGGGCTACTCTGCTGACAAGAACCTCCACTTCGTTACACCTTAAATATCCCAGGAAAGAGAAGAATGGATAAAGAAGATGTGGTCCTTTTATACAATGGAATATCACTCAGCCATGAAATCAATGTCATAAGGCTAGTAGCAGCATGATGAGTGGACTTAGGTATGACGATTCTAAGTGAAATAAGTCACACAGAAAAAGACACTTATCATGAGATATCACTTATAGAGGGAATGTAAAAACCGCTACCCTTGAACTGAATTACAAAACAGAACAGAGTCACACGTTTAGAAAACACACTATGGCTGCTTAACGGGAAAGGTGAGGTGGGGTGATGCATAAAACAAGGGTTTCAAATTAGCTCAGATACCGTTCCATGAACCCAATATGTAATAGACAAGACCTACTCCTTGCTCAGTGAACTGGACTCAACACCCCCTATTCACCGCCCAAGAATATATCTGACTAGTAAGAATCTTCAAACCTATGTATTGATATCTCTCTGTAAGTGAGTCAAGTGGGTGTAAAGCGGCATAAACACAGCAGTGAAAAGCAGCTAAACCCCATTATAAAAATCAATTACTTTTCAAAACCCGTGAAACAAAGACAGTGAAAGAGAGAGAAATTCTTACAAAATTCGTTCAGGGGCTGTGATGCCACCTGGATTGACCATATCTAGACCCACAGCTGATTGAGACATAAGGGTGGACACTCTTGGGGCTGAGAGGTTTGGTGAGGTTGGGTGAGCAAACGCAGACCCTTTAAATTAATACGGCGTGGTACCCATCCCATGGGTCCCAAATCTCCAGGTTCAAGGGCATCGTCCTACACTGAAAACATGCATGAGAAACCCCGAAGATGGTACACCGTGTGATCGGGAAAGGTTTCTAAAACGCACCTCATTTCTCAACTCCTTGTGCTCCGGTTCGCCATTCCAGCCGCTTTACTAGCAATCTCCCTCCTTGGAGAATCAGCACCTTTATCCTCCTGTTCCGTACAGGTTGCAATTTGTCCTGAGGATGCACGGGAAGAGGGGGAACCAATGAGAGACTAGCTCTAGGTGTTGGGACAGGCACAGGTCACTCTATTTTCCCATCAGGAAGAAGAATTAACCACAGGCTCAGCCTGCCGCCAGGAACGAGAATACGGCCTGAAGCAATCCTGCGCTTTTGCGGCCAGCTCCCAAGAAAGCGAGTTGAATAATGGAGCTCAGGGGCACTGCAATTCACAAACCTGCAGACTTAGAAATGATAACTCTCGTCCACAAATATATTGAGGGAAGGCAACGAAGAGGATTTGAAAGCAAGGCAGAATTGCAGGAAACAGATTTCAGGAGGTAGATTCGAATCGCCTTTAAAGCACAGGAAAAGCGGCAAAACCTCGACAATGATGCCCTTGGCCAAAAAGGGCGTATGCGTTTTTTCCTGAATATATTCAGGAAAAAACGCATACGCCCTTTTTGGCCAACCAAGCAACCTGGAAAGGCAAATCAGCGCTACAAAGAAGTCTCGCTTCCCATCGGTCAAAAGGGCCATGCTGAAAAAAGTGTCAAAACCAGAAATGCAGGACAGTCCATGGAGAAATGGGAGCCTTGGTACGCTGATGGGCGGGATGTAAATTGCCAACAGCCACTCTGGAGAAGTGTACGGTGTGTCCTGAAACATCTAAAAAACTCAGCTTAGAGAGCATAGGGCCCTTCCACTCATGGGCGTATAAATTGGGAAAACTAAAAATCAGCAAGACACACGCACCCCAAAGTTTTGGGCTACTCTGTTGACAAGAACCTCCACTTCGTTACACCTTAAATATCCCAGGAAAGAGAAGAATGGATAAAGAAGATGTGGTCCTTATATACAATGGAATATCACTCAGCCATGAAATCAATGTCATAAGGCTAGTAGCAGCATGATGAGTGGACTTAGGTATGACGATTCTAAGTGAAATAAGTCACACAGAAAAAGACACTTATCATGAGATATCACTTATAGAGGGAATGTAAAAACCGCTACCCTTGAACTGAATTACAAAACAGAACAGAGTCACACGTTTAGAAAACACACTATGGCTGCTTAACGGGAAAGGTGAGGTGGGGTGATGCATAAAACAAGGGTTTCAAATTAGCTCAGATACCGTTCCATGAACCCAATATGTAATAGACAAGACCTACTCCTTGCTCAGTGAACTGGACTCAACACCCCCTATTCACCGCCCAAGAATATATCTGACTAGTAAGACTCTTAAAACCTATGTATTGATATCTCTCTGTAAGTGAGTCAAGTGGGTGTAAAGCGGCATAAACACAGCAGTGAAAAGCAGCTAAACCCCATTATAAAAATCAATTACTTTTAAAAACCCGTGAAACAAAGACAGTGAAAGAGAGAAAAATTCTTACAAAATTCGTTCAGGGGCTGTGATGCCACCTGGATTGACCATATCTAGACCCACAGCTGATTGAGACATAAGGGTGGACACTCTTGGGGCTGAGAGCTTTGGTGAGGTTGGGTGAGCAAACGCAGACCCTATAAATTAATACGGCGTGGTACCCATCCCATGGGTCCCAAATCTCCAGGTTCAAGGGCATCGTCCTACACTGAAAACATGCATGAGAAACCCCGAAGATGGTACACCGTGTGATCGGGAAAGGTTTCTAAAACGCACCTCATTTCTCAACTCCTTGTGCTCCGGTTCGCCATTCCAGCCGCTTTACTAGCAATCTCCCTCCTTGGAGAATCAGCACCTTTATCCTCCTGTTCCGTACAGGTTGCAATTTGTCCTGAGGATGCACGGGAAGAGGGGGAACCAATGAGAGACTAGCTCTAGGTGTTGGGACAGGCACAGGTCACTCTATTTTCCCATCAGGAAGAAGAATTAACCACAGGCTCAGCCTGCCGCCAGGAACCAGAATACGGCCTGAAGCAATCCTGCGCTTTTGCGGCCAGCTCCCAGGAAAGCGAGTTGAATAATGGAGCTCAGGGGCACTGCAATTCACAAACCTGCAGACTTAGAAATGATAGCTCTCGTCCACAAATATATTGAGGGAAGGCAACGAAGAGGATTTGAAAGCAAGGCAGAATTGCAGGAAACAGATTTCAGGAGGTAGATTCGAATCGCCTTTAAAGCACAGGAAAAGCGGCAAAACCTCGACAATGATGCCCTTGGCCAAAAAGGGCGTATGCGTTTTTTCCTGAATATATTCAGGAAAAAACGCATACGCCCTTTTTGGCCAACCAAGCAACCTGGAAAGGCAAATCAGCGCTACAAAGAAGTCTCGCTTCCCATCGGTCAAAAGGGCCATGCTGAATAAAGTGTCAAAACCAGAAATGCAGGACAGGCCATGGAGAAATGGGAGCCTTGCTACGCTGATGGGCGGGATGTAAATTGCCAACAGCCACTCTGGAGAAGTGTACGGTGTGTCCTGAAACATCTAAAAAACTCAGCTTAGAGAGCATAGGGCCCTTCCACTCATGCGCCTATAAATTGGGAAAACTAAAATTCAGCAAGACACAGGCACCCCAAAGTTTTGGGCTACTCTGCTGACAAGAACCTCCACTTCGTTACACCTTAAATATCCCAGGAAAGAGAAGAATGGATAAAGAAGATGTGGTCCTTTTATACAATGGAATATCACTCAGCCATGAAATCAATGTCATAAGGCTAGTAGCAGCATGATGAGTGGACTTAGGTATGACGATTCTAAGTGAAATAAGTCACACAGAAAAAGACACTTATCATGAGATATCACTTATAGAGGGAATGTAAAAACCGCTACCCTTGAACTGAATTACAAAACAGAACAGAGTCACACGTTTAGAAAACACACTATGGCTGCTTAACGGGAAAGGTGAGGTGGGGTGATGCATAAAACAAGGGTTTCAAATTAGCTCAGATACCGTTCCATGAACCCAATATGTAATAGACAAGACCTACTCCTTGCTCAGTGAACTGGACTCAACACCCCCTATTCACCGCCCAAGAATATATCTGACTAGTAAGAATCTTCAAACCTATGTATTGATATCTCTCTGTAAGTGAGTCAAGTGGGTGTAAAGCGGCATAAACACAGCAGTGAAAAGCAGCTAAACCCCATTATAAAAATCAATTACTTTTCAAAACCCGTGAAACAAAGACAGTGAAAGAGAGAGAAATTCTTACAAAATTCGTTCAGGGGCTGTGATGCCACCTGGATTGACCATATCTAGACCCACAGCTGATTGAGACATAAGGGTGGACACTCTTGGGGCTGAGAGGTTTGGTGAGGTTGGGTGAGCAAACGCAGACCCTTTAAATTAATACGGCGTGGTACCCATCCCATGGGTCCCAAATCTCCAGGTTCAAGGGCATCGTCCTACACTGAAAACATGCATGAGAAACCCCGAAGATGGTACACCGTGTGATCGGGAAAGGTTTCTAAAACGCACCTCATTTCTCAACTCCTTGTGCTCCGGTTCGCCATTCCAGCCGCTTTACTAGCAATCTCCCTCCTTGGAGAATCAGCACCTTTATCCTCCTGTTCCGTACAGGTTGCAATTTGTCCTGAGGATGCACGGGAAGAGGGGGAACCAATGAGAGACTAGCTCTAGGTGTTGGGACAGGCACAGGTCACTCTATTTTCCCATCAGGAAGAAGAATTAACCACAGGCTCAGCCTGCCGCCAGGAACGAGAATACGGCCTGAAGCAATCCTGCGCTTTTGCGGCCAGCTCCCAAGAAAGCGAGTTGAATAATGGAGCTCAGGGGCACTGCAATTCACAAACCTGCAGACTTAGAAATGATAACTCTCGTCCACAAATATATTGAGGGAAGGCAACGAAGAGGATTTGAAAGCAAGGCAGAATTGCAGGAAACAGATTTCAGGAGGTAGATTCGAATCGCCTTTAAAGCACAGGAAAAGCGGCAAAACCTCGACAATGATGCCCTTGGCCAAAAAGGGCGTATGCGTTTTTTCCTGAATATATTCAGGAAAAAACGCATACGCCCTTTTTGGCCAACCAAGCAACCTGGAAAGGCAAATCAGCGCTACAAAGAAGTCTCGCTTCCCATCGGTCAAAAGGGCCATGCTGAAAAAAGTGTCAAAACCAGAAATGCAGGACAGTCCATGGAGAAATGGGAGCCTTGGTACGCTGATGGGCGGGATGTAAATTGCCAACAGCCACTCTGGAGAAGTGTACGGTGTGTCCTGAAACATCTAAAAAACTCAGCTTAGAGAGCATAGGGCCCTTCCACTCATGGGCGTATAAATTGGGAAAACTAAAAATCAGCAAGACACACGCACCCCAAAGTTTTGGGCTACTCTGTTGACAAGAACCTCCACTTCGTTACACCTTAAATATCCCAGGAAAGAGAAGAATGGATAAAGAAGATGTGGTCCTTATATACAATGGAATATCACTCAGCCATGAAATCAATGTCATAAGGCTAGTAGCAGCATGATGAGTGGACTTAGGTATGACGATTCTAAGTGAAATAAGTCACACAGAAAAAGACACTTATCATGAGATATCACTTATAGAGGGAATGTAAAAACCGCTACCCTTGAACTGAATTACAAAACAGAACAGAGTCACACGTTTAGAAAACACACTATGGCTGCTTAACGGGAAAGGTGAGGTGGGGTGATGCATAAAACAAGGGTTTCAAATTAGCTCAGATACCGTTCCATGAACCCAATATGTAATAGACAAGACCTACTCCTTGCTCAGTGAACTGGACTCAACACCCCCTATTCACCGCCCAAGAATATATCTGACTAGTAAGACTCTTAAAACCTATGTATTGATATCTCTCTGTAAGTGAGTCAAGTGGGTGTAAAGCGGCATAAACACAGCAGTGAAAAGCAGCTAAACCCCATTATAAAAATCAATTACTTTTAAAAACCCGTGAAACAAAGACAGTGAAAGAGAGAAAAATTCTTACAAAATTCGTTCAGGGGCTGTGATGCCACCTGGATTGACCATATCTAGACCCACAGCTGATTGAGACATAAGGGTGGACACTCTTGGGGCTGAGAGCTTTGGTGAGGTTGGGTGAGCAAACGCAGACCCTATAAATTAATACGGCGTGGTACCCATCCCATGGGTCCCAAATCTCCAGGTTCAAGGGCATCGTCCTACACTGAAAACATGCATGAGAAACCCCGAAGATGGTACACCGTGTGATCGGGAAAGGTTTCTAAAACGCACCTCATTTCTCAACTCCTTGTGCTCCGGTTCGCCATTCCAGCCGCTTTACTAGCAATCTCCCTCCTTGGAGAATCAGCACCTTTATCCTCCTGTTCCGTACAGGTTGCAATTTGTCCTGAGGATGCACGGGAAGAGGGGGAACCAATGAGAGACTAGCTCTAGGTGTTGGGACAGGCACAGGTCACTCTATTTTCCCATCAGGAAGAAGAATTAACCACAGGCTCAGCCTGCCGCCAGGAACCAGAATACGGCCTGAAGCAATCCTGCGCTTTTGCGGCCAGCTCCCAGGAAAGCGAGTTGAATAATGGAGCTCAGGGGCACTGCAATTCACAAACCTGCAGACTTAGAAATGATAGCTCTCGTCCACAAATATATTGAGGGAAGGCAACGAAGAGGATTTGAAAGCAAGGCAGAATTGCAGGAAACAGATTTCAGGAGGTAGATTCGAATCGCCTTTAAAGCACAGGAAAAGCGGCAAAACCTCGACAATGATGCCCTTGGCCAAAAAGGGCGTATGCGTTTTTTCCTGAATATATTCAGGAAAAAACGCATACGCCCTTTTTGGCCAACCAAGCAACCTGGAAAGGCAAATCAGCGCTACAAAGAAGTCTCGCTTCCCATCGGTCAAAAGGGCCATGCTGAATAAAGTGTCAAAACCAGAAATGCAGGACAGGCCATGGAGAAATGGGAGCCTTGCTACGCTGATGGGCGGGATGTAAATTGCCAACAGCCACTCTGGAGAAGTGTACGGTGTGTCCTGAAACATCTAAAAAACTCAGCTTAGAGAGCATAGGGCCCTTCCACTCATGGGCCTATAAATTGGGAAAACTAAAATTCAGCAAGACACAGGCACCCCAAAGTTTTGGGCTACTCTGCTGACAAGAACCTCCACTTCGTTACACCTTAAATATCCCAGGAAAGAGAAGAATGGATAAAGAAGATGTGGTCCTTTTATACAATGGAATATCACTCAGCCATGAAATCAATGTCATAAGGCTAGTAGCAGCATGATGAGTGGACTTAGGTATGACGATTCTAAGTGAAATAAGTCACACAGAAAAAGACACTTATCATGAGATATCACTTATAGAGGGAATGTAAAAACCGCTACCCTTGAACTGAATTACAAAACAGAACAGAGTCACACGTTTAGAAAACACACTATGGCTGCTTAACGGGAAAGGTGAGGTGGGGTGATGCATAAAACAAGGGTTTCAAATTAGCTCAGATACCGTTCCATGAACCCAATATGTAATAGACAAGACCTACTCCTTGCTCAGTGAACTGGACTCAACACCCCCTATTCACCGCCCAAGAATATATCTGACTAGTAAGAATCTTCAAACCTATGTATTGATATCTCTCTGTAAGTGAGTCAAGTGGGTGTAAAGCGGCATAAACACAGCAGTGAAAAGCAGCTAAACCCCATTATAAAAATCAATTACTTTTCAAAACCCGTGAAACAAAGACAGTGAAAGAGAGAGAAATTCTTACAAAATTCGTTCAGGGGCTGTGATGCCACCTGGATTGACCATATCTAGACCCACAGCTGATTGAGACATAAGGGTGGACACTCTTGGGGCTGAGAGGTTTGGTGAGGTTGGGTGAGCAAACGCAGACCCTTTAAATTAATACGGCGTGGTACCCATCCCATGGGTCCCAAATCTCCAGGTTCAAGGGCATCGTCCTACACTGAAAACATGCATGAGAAACCCCGAAGATGGTACACCGTGTGATCGGGAAAGGTTTCTAAAACGCACCTCATTTCTCAACTCCTTGTGCTCCGGTTCGCCATTCCAGCCGCTTTACTAGCAATCTCCCTCCTTGGAGAATCAGCACCTTTATCCTCCTGTTCCGTACAGGTTGCAATTTGTCCTGAGGATGCACGGGAAGAGGGGGAACCAATGAGAGACTAGCTCTAGGTGTTGGGACAGGCACAGGTCACTCTATTTTCCCATCAGGAAGAAGAATTAACCACAGGCTCAGCCTGCCGCCAGGAACGAGAATACGGCCTGAAGCAATCCTGCGCTTTTGCGGCCAGCTCCCAAGAAAGCGAGTTGAATAATGGAGCTCAGGGGCACTGCAATTCACAAACCTGCAGACTTAGAAATGATAACTCTCGTCCACAAATATATTGAGGGAAGGCAACGAAGAGGATTTGAAAGCAAGGCAGAATTGCAGGAAACAGATTTCAGGAGGTAGATTCGAATCGCCTTTAAAGCACAGGAAAAGCGGCAAAACCTCGACAATGATGCCCTTGGCCAAAAAGGGCGTATGCGTTTTTTCCTGAATATATTCAGGAAAAAACGCATACGCCCTTTTTGGCCAACCAAGCAACCTGGAAAGGCAAATCAGCGCTACAAAGAAGTCTCGCTTCCCATCGGTCAAAAGGGCCATGCTGAAAAAAGTGTCAAAACCAGAAATGCAGGACAGTCCATGGAGAAATGGGAGCCTTGGTACGCTGATGGGCGGGATGTAAATTGCCAACAGCCACTCTGGAGAAGTGTACGGTGTGTCCTGAAACATCTAAAAAACTCAGCTTAGAGAGCATAGGGCCCTTCCACTCATGGGCGTATAAATTGGGAAAACTAAAAATCAGCAAGACACACGCACCCCAAAGTTTTGGGCTACTCTGTTGACAAGAACCTCCACTTCGTTACACCTTAAATATCCCAGGAAAGAGAAGAATGGATAAAGAAGATGTGGTCCTTATATACAATGGAATATCACTCAGCCATGAAATCAATGTCATAAGGCTAGTAGCAGCATGATGAGTGGACTTAGGTATGACGATTCTAAGTGAAATAAGTCACACAGAAAAAGACACTTATCATGAGATATCACTTATAGAGGGAATGTAAAAACCGCTACCCTTGAACTGAATTACAAAACAGAACAGAGTCACACGTTTAGAAAACACACTATGGCTGCTTAACGGGAAAGGTGAGGTGGGGTGATGCATAAAACAAGGGTTTCAAATTAGCTCAGATACCGTTCCATGAACCCAATATGTAATAGACAAGACCTACTCCTTGCTCAGTGAACTGGACTCAACACCCCCTATTCACCGCCCAAGAATATATCTGACTAGTAAGACTCTTAAAACCTATGTATTGATATCTCTCTGTAAGTGAGTCAAGTGGGTGTAAAGCGGCATAAACACAGCAGTGAAAAGCAGCTACACCCCATTATAAAAATCAATTACTTTTAAAAACCCGTGAAACAAAGACAGTGAAAGAGAGAAAAATTCTTACAAAATTCGTTCAGGGGCTGTGATGCCACCTGGATTGACCATATCTAGACCCACAGCTGATTGAGACATAAGGGTGGACACTCTTGGGGCTGAGAGCTTTGGTGAGGTTGGGTGAGCAAACGCAGACCCTATAAATTAATACGGCGTGGTACCCATCCCATGGGTCCCAAATCTCCAGGTTCAAGGGCATCGTCCTACACTGAAAACATGCATGAGAAACCCCGAAGATGGTACACCGTGTGATCGGGAAAGGTTTCTAAAACGCACCTCATTTCTCAACTCCTTGTGCTCCGGTTCGCCATTCCAGCCGCTTTACTAGCAATCTCCCTCCTTGGAGAATCAGCACCTTTATCCTCCTGTTCCGTACAGGTTGCAATTTGTCCTGAGGATGCACGGGAAGAGGGGGAACCAATGAGAGACTAGCTCTAGGTGTTGGGACAGGCACAGGTCACTCTATTTTCCCATCAGGAAGAAGAATTAACCACAGGCTCAGCCTGCCGCCAGGAACCAGAATACGGCCTGAAGCAATCCTGCGCTTTTGCGGCCAGCTCCCAGGAAAGCGAGTTGAATAATGGAGCTCAGGGGCACTGCAATTCACAAACCTGCAGACTTAGAAATGATAGCTCTCGTCCACAAATATATTGAGGGAAGGCAACGAAGAGGATTTGAAAGCAAGGCAGAATTGCAGGAAACAGATTTCAGGAGGTAGATTCGAATCGCCTTTAAAGCACAGGAAAAGCGGCAAAACCTCGACAATGATGCCCTTGGCCAAAAAGGGCGTATGCGTTTTTTCCTGAATATATTCAGGAAAAAACGCATACGCCCTTTTTGGCCAACCAAGCAACCTGGAAAGGCAAATCAGCGCTACAAAGAAGTCTCGCTTCCCATCGGTCAAAAGGGCCATGCTGAATAAAGTGTCAAAACCAGAAATGCAGGACAGGCCATGGAGAAATGGGAGCCTTGCTACGCTGATGGGCGGGATGTAAATTGCCAACAGCCACTCTGGAGAAGTGTACGGTGTGTCCTGAAACATCTAAAAAACTCAGCTTAGAGAGCATAGGGCCCTTCCACTCATGCGCCTATAAATTGGGAAAACTAAAATTCAGCAAGACACAGGCACCCCAAAGTTTTGGGCTACTCTGCTGACAAGAACCTCCACTTCGTTACACCTTAAATATCCCAGGAAAGAGAAGAATGGATAAAGAAGATGTGGTCCTTTTATACAATGGAATATCACTCAGCCATGAAATCAATGTCATAAGGCTAGTAGCAGCATGATGAGTGGACTTAGGTATGACGATTCTAAGTGAAATAAGTCACACAGAAAAAGACACTTATCATGAGATATCACTTATAGAGGGAATGTAAAAACCGCTACCCTTGAACTGAATTACAAAACAGAACAGAGTCACACGTTTAGAAAACACACTATGGCTGCTTAACGGGAAAGGTGAGGTGGGGTGATGCATAAAACAAGGGTTTCAAATTAGCTCAGATACCGTTCCATGAACCCAATATGTAATAGACAAGACCTACTCCTTGCTCAGTGAACTGGACTCAACACCCCCTATTCACCGCCCAAGAATATATCTGACTAGTAAGAATCTTAAAACCTATGTATTGATATCTCTCTGTAAGTGAGTCAAGTGGGTGTAAAGCGGCATAAACACAGCAGTGAAAAGCAGCTAAACCCCATTATAAAAATCAATTACTTTTCAAAACCCGTGAAACAAAGACAGTGAAAGAGAGAGAAATTCTTACAAAATTCGTTCAGGGGCTGTGATGCCACCTGGATTGACCATATCTAGACCCACAGCTGATTGAGACATAAGGGTGGACACTCTTGGGGCTGAGAGGTTTGGTGAGGTTGGGTGAGCAAACGCAGACCCTTTAAATTAATACGGCGTGGTACCCATCCCATGGGTCCCAAATCTCCAGGTTCAAGGGCATCGTCCTACACTGAAAACATGCATGAGAAACCCCGAAGATGGTACACCGTGTGATCGGGAAAGGTTTCTAAAACGCACCTCATTTCTCAACTCCTTGTGCTCCGGTTCGCCATTCCAGCCGCTTTACTAGCAATCTCCCTCCTTGGAGAATCAGCACCTTTATCCTCCTGTTCCGTACAGGTTGCAATTTGTCCTGAGGATGCACGGGAAGAGGGGGAACCAATGAGAGACTAGCTCTAGGTGTTGGGACAGGCACAGGTCACTCTATTTTCCCATCAGGAAGAAGAATTAACCACAGGCTCAGCCTGCCGCCAGGAACGAGAATACGGCCTGAAGCAATCCTGCGCTTTTGCGGCCAGCTCCCAAGAAAGCGAGTTGAATAATGGAGCTCAAGGGAACTGCAATTCACAAACCTGCAGACTTAGAAATGATAACTCTCGTCCACAAATATATTGAGGGAAGGCAACGAAGAGGATTTGAAAGCAAGGCAGAATTGCAGGAAACAGATTTCAGGAGGTAGATTCGAATCGCCTTTAAAGCACAGGAAAAGCGGCAAAACCTCGACAATGATGCCCTTGGCCAAAAAGGGCGTATGCGTTTTTTCCTGAATATATTCAGGAAAAAACGCATACGCCCTTTTTGGCCAACCAAGCAACCTGGAAAGGCAAATCAGCGCTACAAAGAAGTCTCGCTTCCCATCGGTCAAAAGGGCCATGCTGAAAAAAGTGTCAAAACCAGAAATGCAGGACAGGCCATGGAGAAATGGGAGCCTTGCTACGCTGATGGGCGGGATGTAAATTGCCAACAGCCACTCTGGAGAAGTGTACGGTGTGTCCTGAAACATCTAAAAAACTCAGCTTAGAGAGCATAGGGCCCTTCCACTCATGGGCGTATAAATTGGGAAAACTAAAAATCAGCAAGACACAGGCACCCCAAAGTTTTGGGCTACTCTGCTGACAAGAACCTCCACTTCGTTACACCTTAAATATCCCAGGAAAGAGAAGAATGGATAAAGAAGATGTGGTCCTTATATACAGTGGAATATCACTCAGCCATGAAATCAATGTCATAAGGCTAGTAGCAGCATGATGAGGGGATTTAGGTATGACGATTCTAAGTGAAATAAGTCACACAGAAAAAGACACTTATCATGAGATATCACTTATAGAGGGAATGTAAAAACCGCTACCCTTGAACTGAATTACAAAACAGAACAGAGTCACACGTTTAGAAAACACACTATGGCTGCTTAACGGGAAAGGTGAGGTGGGGTGATGCATAAAACAAGGGTTTCAAATTAGCTCAGATACCGTTCCATGAACCCAATATGTAATAGACAAGACCTACTCCTTGCTCAGTGAACTGGACTCAACAACCCCTATTCACCGCCCAAGAATATATCTGACTAGTAAGACTCTTAAAACCTATGTATTGATATCTCTCTGTAAGTGAGTCAAGTGGGTGTAAAGCGGCAAAAACACAGCAGTGAAAAGCAGCTAAACCCCATTATAAAAATCAATTACTTTTAAAAACCCGTGAAACAAAGACAGTGAAAGAGAGAGAAATTCTTACAAAAGTCGTTCAGGGGCTGTGATGCCACCTGGATTGACCATATCTAGACCCACAGCTGATTGAGACATAAGGGTGGACACTCTTGGGGCTGAGAGGTTTGGTGAGGTTGGGTGAGCAAACGCAGACCCTTTAAATTAATACGGCGTGGTACCCATCCCATGGGTCCCAAATCTCCAGGTTCAAGGGCATCGTCCTACACTGAAAACATGCATGAGAAACCCCGAAGATGGTACACCGTGTGATCGGGAAAGGTTTCTAAAACGCACCTCATTTCTCAACTCCTTGTGCTCCGGTTCGCCATTCCAGCCGCTTTACTAGCAATCTCCCTCCTTGGAGAATCAGCACCTTTATCCTCCTGTTCCGTACAGGTTGCAATTGGTCCTGAGGATGCACGGGAAGAGGGGGATCCAATGAGAGACTAGCTCTAGGTGTTGGGACAGGCACAGGTCACTCTATTTTCCCATCAGGAAGAAGAATTAACCACAGGCTCAGCCTGCCGCCAGGAACCAGAATACGGCCTGAAGCAATCCTGCGCTTTTGCGGCCAGCTCCCAAGAAAGCGAGTTGAATAATGGAGCTCAGGGGCACTGCAATTCACAAACCTGCAGACTTAGAAATGATAGCTCTCGTCCACAAATATATTGAGGGAAGGCAACGAAGAGGATTTGAAAGCAAGGCAGAATTGCAGGAAACAGATTTCAGGAGGTAGATTCGAATCGCCTTTAAAGCACAGGAAAAGCGGCAAAACCTCGACAATGATGCCCTTGGCCAAAAAGGGCGTATGCGTTTTTTCCTGAATATATTCAGGAAAAAACGCATACGCCCTTTTTGGCCAACCAAGCAACCTGGAAAGGCAAATCAGCACTACAAAGAAGTCTCGCTTCCCATCGGTCAAAAGGGCCATGCTGAATAAAGTGTCAAAACCAGAAATGCAGGACAGGCCATGGAGAAATGGGAGCCTTGCTACGCTGATGGGCGGGATGTAAATTGCCAACAGCCACTCTGGAGAAGTGTACGGTGTGTCCTGAAACATCTAAAAAACTCAGCTTAGAGAGCATAGGGCCCTTCCACTCATGGGCGTATAAATTGGGAAAACTATAAATCAGCAAGACACAGGCACCCCAAAGTTTTGGGCTACTCTGCTGACAAGAACCTCCACTTCGTTACACCTTAAATATCCCAGGAAAGAGAAGAATGGATAAAGAAGATGTGGTCCTTATGTACAATGGAATATCACTCAGCCATGAAATCAATGTCATAAGGCTAGTAGCAGCATGATGAGGGGATTTAGGTATGACGATTCTAAGTGAAATAAGTCACACAGAAAAAGACACTTATCATGAGATATCACTTATAGAGGGAATGTAAAAACCGCTACCCTTGAACTGAATTACAAAACAGAACAGAGTCACACGTTTAGAAAACACACTATGGCTGCTTAACGGGAAAGGTGAGGTGGGGTGATGCATAAAACAAGGGTTTCAAATTAGCTCAGATACCGTTCCATGAACCCAATATGTAATAGACAAGACCTACTCCTTGCTCAGTGAACTGGACTCAACACCCCCTATTCACCGCCCAAGAATATATCTGACTAGTAAGAATCTTAAAACCTATGTATTGATATCTCTCTGTAAGTGAGTCAAGTGGGTGTAAAGCGGCATAAACACAGCAGTGAAAAGCAGCTAAACCCCATTATAAAAATCAATTACTTTTAAAAACCCGTGAAACAAAGACAGTGAAAGAGAGAAAAATTCTTACAAAATTCGTTCAGGGGCTGTGATGCCACCTGGATTGACCATATCTAGACCCACAGCTGATTGAGACATAAGGGTGGACACTCTTGGGGCTGAGAGGTTTGGTGAGGTTGGGTGAGCAAACGCAGACCCTTTAAATTAATACGGCGTGGTACCCATCCCATGGGTCCCAAATCTCCAGGTTCAAGGGCATCGTCCTACACTGAAAACATGCATGAGAAACCCCGAAGATGGTACACCGTGTGATCGGGAAAGGTTTCTAAAACGCACCTCATTTCTCAACTCCTTGTGCTCCGGTTCGCCATTCCAGCCGCTTTACTAGCAATCTCCCTCCTTGGAGAATCAGCACCTTTATCCTCCTGTTCCGTACAGGTTGCAATTTGTCCTGAGGATGCACGGGAAGAGGGGGAACCAATGAGAGACTAGCTCTAGGTGTTGGGACAGGCACAGGTCACTCTATTTTCCCATCAGGAAGAAGAATTAACCACAGGCTCAGCCTGCCGCCAGGAACCAGAATACGGCCTGAAGCAATCCTGCGCTTGTGCGGCCAGCTCCCAAGAAAGCGAGTTGAATAATGGAGCTCAGGGGCACTGCAATTCACAAACCTGCAGACTTAGAAATGATAGCTCTCGTCCACAAATATATTGAGGGAAGGCAACGAAGAGGATTTGAAAGCAAGGCAGAATTGCAGGAAACAGATTTCAGGAGGTAGATTCGAATCGCCTTTAAAGCACAGGAAAAGCGGCAAAACCTCGACAATGATGCCCTTGGCCAAAAAGGGCGTATGCGTTTTTTCCTGAATATATTCAGGAAAAAACGCATACGCCCTTTTTGGCCAACCAAGCAACCTGGAAAGGCAAATCAGCGCTACAAAGAAGTCTCGCTTCCCATCGGTCAAAAGGGCCATGCTGAATAAAGTGTCAAAACCAGAAATGCAGGACAGGCCATGGAGAAATGGGAGCCTTGCTACGCTGATGGGCGGGATGTAAATTGCCAACAGCCACTCTGGAGAAGTGTACGGTGTGTCCTGAAACATCTAAAAAACTCAGCTTAGAGAGCATAGGGCACTTCCACTCATGGGCGTATAAATTGGGAAAACTAAAAATCAGCAAGACACAGGCACCCCAAAGTTTTGGGCTACTCTGCTGACAAGAACCTCTACTTCGTTACACCTTAAATATCCCAGGAAAGAGAAGAATGGATAAAGAAGATGTGGTCCTTATATACAGTGGAATATCACTCAGCCATGAAATCAATGTCATAAGGCTAGTAGCAGCATGATGAGGGGATTTAGGTATGACGATTCTAAGTGAAATAAGTCACACAGAAAAAGACACTTATCATGAGATATCACTTATAGAGGGAATGTAAAAACCGCTACCCTTGAACTGAATTACAAAACAGAACAGAGTCACACGTTTAGAAAACACACTATGGCTGCTTAACGGGAAAGGTGAGGTGGGGTGATGCATAAAACAAGGGTTTCAAATTAGCTCAGATACCGTTCCATGAACCCAATATGTAATAGACAAGACCTACTCCTTGCTCAGTGAACTGGACTCAACACCCCCTATTCACCGCCCAAGAATATATCTGACTAGTAAGACTCTTAAAACCTATGTATTGATATCTCTCTGTAAGTGAGTCAAGTGGGTGTAAAGCGGCAAAAACACAGCAGTGAAAAGCAGCTAAACCCCATTATAAAAATCAATTACTTTTAAAAACCCGTGAAACAAAGACAGTGAAAGAGAGAGAAATTCTTACAAAAGTCGTTCAGGGGCTGTGATGCCACCTGGATTGACCATATCTAGACCCACAGCTGATTGAGACATAAGGGTGGACACTCTTGGGGCTGAGAGGTTTGGTGAGGTTGGGTGAGCAAACGCAGACCCTTTAAATTAATACGGCGTGGTACCCATCCCATGGGTCCCAAATCTCCAGGTTCAAGGGCATCGTCCTACACTGAAAACATGCATGAGAAACCCCGAAGATGGTACACCGTGTGATCGGGAAAGGTTTCTAAAACGCACCTCATTTCTCAACTCCTTGTGCTCCGGTTCGCCATTCCAGCCGCTTTCCTAGCAATCTCCCTCCTTGGAGAATCAGCACCTTTATCCTCCTGTTCCGTACAGGTTGCAATTGGTCCTGAGGATGCACGGGAAGAGGGGGATCCAATGAGAGACTAGCTCTAGGTGTTGGGACAGGCACAGGTCACTCTATTTTCCCATCAGGAAGAAGAATTAACCACAGGCTCAGCCTGCCGCCAGGAACCAGAATACGGCCTGAAGCAATCCTGCGCTTTTGCGGCCAGCTCCCAAGAAAGCGAGTTGAATAATGGAGCTCAGGGGCACTGCAATTCACAAACCTGCAGACTTAGAAATGATAGCTCTCGTCCACAAATATATTGAGGGAAGGCAACGAAGAGGATTTGAAAGCAAGGCAGAATTGCAGGAAACAGATTTCAGGAGGTAGATTCGAATCGCCTTTAAAGCACAGGAAAAGCGGCAAAACCTCGACAATGATGCCCTTGGCCAAAAAGGGCGTATGCGTTTTTTCCTGAATATATTCAGGAAAAAACGCATACGCCCTTTTTGGCCAACCAAGCAACCTGGAAAGGCAAATCAGCACTACAAAGAAGTCTCGCTTCCCATCGGTCAAAAGGGCCATGCTGAATAAAGTGTCAAAACCAGAAATGCAGGACAGGCCATGGAGAAATGGGAGCCTTGCTACGCTGATGGGCGGGATGTAAATTGCCAACAGCCACTCTGGAGAAGTGTACGGTGTGTCCTGAAACATCTAAAAAACTCAGCTTAGAGAGCATAGGGCCCTTCCACTCATGGGCGTATAAATTGGGAAAACTAAAAATCAGCAAGACACAGGCACCCCAAAGTTTTGGGCTACTCTGCTGACAAGAACCTCCACTTCGTTACACCTTAAATATTCCAGGAAAGAGAAGAATGGATAAAGAAGATGTGGTCCTTATATACAGTGGAATATCACTCAGCCATGAAATCAATGTCATAAGGCTAGAAGCAGCATGATGAGTGGACTTAGGTATGACGATTCTAAGTGAAATAAGTCACACAGAAAAAGACACTTATCATGAGATATCACTTATAGAGGGAATGTAAAAACCGCTACCCTTGAACTGAATTACAAAACAGAACAGAGTCACACGTTTAGAAAACACACTATGGCTGCTTAACGGGAAAGGTGAGGTGGGGTGATGCATAAAACAAGGGTTTCAAATTAGCTCAGATACCGTTCCATGAACCCAATATGTAATAGACAAGACCTACTCCTTGCTCAGTGAACTGGACTCAACACCCCCTATTCACCGTCCAAGAATATATCTGACTAGTAAGACTCTTAAAACCTATGTATTGATATCTCTCTGTAAGTGAGTCAAGTGGGTGTAAAGCGGCAAAAACACAGCAGTGAAAAGCAGCTAAACCCCATTATAAAAATCAATTACTTTTAAAAACCCGTGAAACAAAGACAGTGAAAGAGAGAGAAATTCTTACAAAAGTCGTTCAGGGGCTGTGATGCCACCTGGATTGACCATATGTAGACCCACAGCTGATTGAGACATAAGGGTGGACACTCTTGGGGCTGAGAGGTTTGGTGAGGTTGGGTGAGCAAACGCAGACCCTTTAAATTAATACGGCGTGGTACCCATCCCATGGGTCCCAAATCTCCAGGTTCAAGGGCATCGTCCTACACTGAAAACATGCATGAGAAACCCCGAAGATGGTACACCGTGTGATCGGGAAAGGTTTCTAAAACGCACCTCATTTCTCAACTCCTTGTGCTCCGGTTCGCCATTCCAGCCGCTTTACTAGCAATCTCCCTCCTTGGAGAATCAGCACCTTTATCCTCCTGTTCCGTACAGGTTGCAATTTGTCCTGAGGATGCACGGGAAGAGGGGGAACCAATGAGAGACTAGCTCTAGGTGTTGGGACAGGCACAGGTCACTCTATTTTCCCATCAGGAAGAAGAATTAACCACAGGCTCAGCCTGCCGCCAGGAACGAGAATACGGCCTGAAGCAATCCTGCGCTTTTGCGGCCAGCTCCCAAGAAAGCGAGTTGAATAATGGAGCTCAGGGGCACTGCAATTCACAAACCTGCAGACTTAGAAATGATAGCTCTCGTCCACAAATATATTGAGGGAAGGCAACGAAGAGGATTTGAAAGCAAGGCAGAATTGCAGGAAACAGATTTCAGGAGGTAGATTCGAATCGCCTTTAAAGCACAGGAAAAGCGGCAAAACCTCGACAATGATGCCCTTGGCCAAAAAGGGCGTATGCGTTTTTTCCTGAATATATTCAGGAAAAAACGCATACGCCCTTTTTGGCCAACCAAGCAACCTGGAAAGGCAAATCAGCGCTACAAAGAAGTCTCGCTTCCCATCAGTCAAAAGGGCCATGCTGAATAAAGTGTCAAAACCAGAAATGCAGGACAGGCCATGGAGAAATGGGAGCCTTGCTACGCTGATGGGCGGGATGTAAATTGCCAACAGCCACTCTGGAGAAGTGTACGGTGTGTCCTGAAACATCTAAAAAACTCAGCTTAGAGAGCATAGGGCCCTTCCACTCATGGGCGTATAAATTGGGAAAACTAAAAATCAGCAAGACACAGGCACCCCAAAGTTTTGGGCTACTCTGCTGACAAGAACCTCCACTTCGTTACACCTTAAATATTCCAGGAAAGAGAAGAATGGATAAAGAAGATGTGGTCCTTATATACAGTGGAATATCACTCAGCCATGAAATCAATGTCATAAGGCTAGAAGCAGCATGATGAGTGGACTTAGGTATGACGATTCTAAGTGAAATAAGTCACACAGAAAAAGACACTTATCATGAGATATCACTTATAGAGGGAATGTAAAAACCGCTACCCTTGAACTGAATTACAAAACAGAACAGAGTCACACGTTTAGAAAACACACTATGGCTGCTTAACGGGAAAGGTGAGGTGGGGTGATGCATAAAACAAGGGTTTCAAATTAGCTCAGATACCGTTCCATGAACCCAATATGTAATAGACAAGACCTACTCCTTGCTCAGTGAACTGGACTCAACACCCCCTATTCACCGCCCAAGAATATATCTGACTAGTAAGACTCTTAAAACCTATGTATTGATATCTCTCTGTAAGTGAGTCAAGTGGGTGTAAAGCGGCATAAACACAGCAGTGAAAAGCAGCTAAACCCCATTATAAAAATCAATTACTTTTCAAAACCCGTGAAACAAAGACAGTGAAAGAGAGAAAAATTCTTACAAAATTCGTTCAGGGGCTGTGATGCCACCTGGATTGACCATATCTAGACCCACAGCTGATTGAGACATAAGGGTGGACACTCTTGGGGCTGAGAGGTTTGGTGAGGTTGGGTGAGCAAACGCAGACCCTTTAAATTAATACGGCGTGGTACCCATCCCATGGGTCCCAAATCTCCAGGTTCAAGGGCATCGTCCTACACTGAAAACATGCATGAGAAACCCCGAAGATGGTACACCGTGTGATCGGGAAAGGTTTCTAAAACGCACCTCATTTCTCAACTCCTTGTGCTCCGGTTCGCCATTCCAGCCGCTTTACTAGCAATCTCCCTCCTTGGAGAATCAGCACCTTTATCCTCCTGTTCCGTACAGGTTGCAATTTGTCCTGAGGATGCACGGGAAGAGGGGGAACCAATGAGAGACTAGCTCTAGGTGTTGGGACAGGCACAGGTCACTCTATTTTCCCATCAGGAAGAAGAATTAACCACAGGCTCAGCCTGCCGCCAGGAACCAGAATACGGCCTGAAGCAATCCTGCGCTTGTGCGGCCAGCTCCCAAGAAAGCGAGTTGAATAATGGAGCTCAGGGGCACTGCAATTCACAAACCTGCAGACTTAGAAATGATAGCTCTCGTCCACAAATATATTGAGGGAAGGCAACGAAGAGGATTTGAAAGCAAGGCAGAATTGCAGGAAACAGATTTCAGGAGGTAGATTCGAATCGCCTTTAAAGCACAGGAAAAGCGGCAAAACCTCGACAATGATGCCCTTGGCCAAAAAGGGCGTATGCGTTTTTTCCTGAATATATTCAGGAAAAAACGCATACGCCCTTTTTGGCCAACCAAGCAACCTGGAAAGGCAAATCAGCGCTACAAAGAAGTCTCGCTTCCCATCGGTCAAAAGGGCCATGCTGAATAAAGTGTCAAAACCAGAAATGCAGGACAGGCCATGGAGAAATGGGAGCCTTGCTACGCTGATGGGCGGGATGTAAATTGCCAACAGCCACTCTGGAGAAGTGTACGGTGTGTCCTGAAACATCTAAAAAACTCAGCTTAGAGAGCATAGGGCACTTCCACTCATGGGCGTATAAATTGGGAAAACTAAAAATCAGCAAGACACAGGCACCCCAAAGTTTTGGGCTACTCTGCTGACAAGAACCTCCACTTCGTTACACCTTAAATATTCCAGGAAAGAGAAGAATGGATAAAGAAGATGTGGTCCTTATATACAGTGGAATATCACTCAGCCATGAAATCAATGTCATAAGGCTAGAAGCAGCATGATGAGTGGACTTAGGTATGACGATTCTAAGTGAAATAAGTCACACAGAAAAAGACACTTATCATGAGATATCACTTATAGAGGGAATGTAAAAACCGCTACCCTTGAACTGAATTACAAAACAGAACAGAGTCACACGTTTAGAAAACACACTATGGCTGCTTAACGGGAAAGGTGAGGTGGGGTGATGCATAAAACAAGGGTTTCAAATTAGCTCAGATACCGTTCCATGAACCCAATATGTAATAGACAAGACCTACTCCTTGCTCAGTGAACTGGACTCAACACCCCCTATTCACCGTCCAAGAATATATCTGACTAGTAAGACTCTTAAAACCTATGTATTGATATCTCTCTGTAAGTGAGTCAAGTGGGTGTAAAGCGGCAAAAACACAGCAGTGAAAAGCAGCTAAACCCCATTATAAAAATCAATTACTTTTAAAAACCCGTGAAACAAAGACAGTGAAAGAGAGAGAAATTCTTACAAAAGTCGTTCAGGGGCTGTGATGCCACCTGGATTGACCATATGTAGACCCACAGCTGATTGAGACATAAGGGTGGACACTCTTGGGGCTGAGAGGTTTGGTGAGGTTGGGTGAGCAAACGCAGACCCTTTAAATTAATACGGCGTGGTACCCATCCCATGGGTCCCAAATCTCCAGGTTCAAGGGCATCGTCCTACACTGAAAACATGCATGAGAAACCCCGAAGATGGTACACCGTGTGATCGGGAAAGGTTTCTAAAACGCACCTCATTTCTCAACTCCTTGTGCTCCGGTTCGCCATTCCAGCCGCTTTACTAGCAATCTCCCTCCTTGGAGAATCAGCACCTTTATCCTCCTGTTCCGTACAGGTTGCAATTTGTCCTGAGGATGCACGGGAAGAGGGGGAACCAATGAGAGACTAGCTCTAGGTGTTGGGACAGGCACAGGTCACTCTATTTTCCCATCAGGAAGAAGAATTAACCACAGGCTCAGCCTGCCGCCAGGTACGAGAATACGGCCTGAAGCAATCCTGCGCTTTTGCGGCCAGCTCCCAAGAAAGCGAGTTGAATAATGGAGCTCAGGGGCACTGCAATTCACAAACCTGCAGACTTAGAAATGATAGCTCTCGTCCACAAATATATTGAGGGAAGGCAACGAAGAGGATTTGAAAGCAAGGCAGAATTGCAGGAAACAGATTTCAGGAGGTAGATTCGAATCGCCTTTAAAGCACAGGAAAAGCGGCAAAACCTCGACAATGATGCCCTTGGCCAAAAAGGGCGTATGCGTTTTTTCCTGAATATATTCAGGAAAAAACGCATACGCCCTTTTTGGCCAACCAAGCAACCTGGAAAGGCAAATCAGCGCTACAAAGAAGTCTCGCTTCCCATCGGTCAAAAGGGCCATGCTGAATAAAGTGTCAAAACCAGAAATGCAGGACAGGCCATGGAGAAATGGGAGCCTTGCTACGCTGATGGGCGGGATGTAAATTGCCAACAGCCACTCTGGAGAAGTGTACGGTGTGTCCTGAAACATCTAAAAAACTCAGCTTAGAGAGCATAGGGCCCTTCCACTCATGGGCGTATAAATTGGGAAAACTAAAAATCAGCAAGACACAGGCACCCCAAAGTTTTGGGCTACTCTGCTGACAAGAACCTCCACTTCGTTACACCTTAAATATTCCAGGAAAGAGAAGAATGGATAAAGAAGATGTGGTCCTTATATACAGTGGAATATCACTCAGCCATGAAATCAATGTCATAAGGCTAGAAGCAGCATGATGAGTGGACTTAGGTATGACGATTCTAAGTGAAATAAGTCACACAGAAAAAGACACTTATCATGAGATATCACTTATAGAGGGAATGTAAAAACCGCTACCCTTGAACTGAATTACAAAACAGAACAGAGTCACACGTTTAGAAAACACACTATGGCTGCTTAACGGGAAAGGTGAGGTGGGGTGATGCATAAAACAAGGGTTTCAAATTAGCTCAGATACCGTTCCATGAACCCAATATGTAATAGACAAGACCTACTCCTTGCTCAGTGAACTGGACTCAACACCCCCTATTCACCGCCCAAGAATATATCTGACTAGTAAGACTCTTAAAACCTATGTATTGATATCTCTCTGTAAGTGAGTCAAGTGGGTGTAAAGCGGCATAAACACAGCAGTGAAAAGCAGCTAAACCCCATTATAAAAATCAATTACTTTTCAAAACCCGTGAAACAAAGACAGTGAAAGAGAGAGAAATTCTTACAAAATTCGTTCAGGGGCTGTGATGCCACCTGGATTGACCATATCTAGACCCACAGCTGATTGAGACATAAGGTTGGACACTCTTGGGGCTGAGAGGTTTGGTGAGGTTGGGTGAGCAAACGCAGACCCTTTAAATTAATACGGCGTGGTACCCATCCCATGGGTCCCAAATCTCCAGGTTCAAGGGCATCGTCCTACACTGAAAACATGCATGAGAAACCCCGAAGATGGTACACCGTGTGATCGGGAAAGGTTTCTAAAACGCACCTCATTTCTCAACTCCTTGTGCTCCGGTTCGCCATTCCAGCCGCTTTACTAGCAATCTCCCTCCTTGGAGAATCAGCACCTTTATCCTCCTGTTCCGTACAGGTTGCAATTTGTCCTGAGGATGCACGGGAAGAGGGGGAACCAATGAGAGACTAGCTCTAGGTGTTGGGACAGGCACAGGTCACTCTATTTTCCCATCAGGAAGAAGAATTAACCACAGGCTCAGCCTGCCGCCAGGAACCAGAATACGGCCTGAAGCAATCCTGCGCTTTTGCGGCCAGCTCCCAAGAAAGCGAGTTGAATAATGGAGCTCAGGGGCACTGCAATTCACAAACCTGCAGACTTAGAAATGATAGCTCTCGTCCACAAATATATTGAGGGAAGGCAACGAAGAGGATTTGAAAGCAAGGCAGAATTGCAGGAAACAGATTTCAGGAGGTAGATTCGAATCGCCTTTAAAGCACAGGAAAAGCGGCAAAACCTCGACAATGATGCCCTTGGCCAAAAAGGGCGTATGCGTTTTTTCCTGAATATATTCAGGAAAAAACGCATACGCCCTTTTTGGCCAACCAAGCAACCTGGAAAGGCAAATCAGCGCTACAAAGAAGTCTCGCTTCCCATCGGTCAAAAGGGCCATGCTGAATAAAGTGTCAAAACCAGAAATGCAGGACAGGCCATGGAGAAATGGGAGCCTTGCTACGCTGATGGGCGGGATGTAAATTGCCAACAGCCACTCTGGAGAAGTGTACGGTGTGTCCTGAAACATCTAAAAAACTCAGCTTAGAGAGCATAGGGCCCTTCCACTCATGGGCGTATAAATTGGGAAAACTAAAAATCAGCAAGACACAGGCACCCCAAAGTTTTGGGCTACTCTGCTGACAAGAACCTCCACTTCGTTACACCTTAAATATCCCAGGAAAGAGAAGAATGGATAAAGAAGATGTGGTCCTTATATACAGTGGAATATCACTCAGCCATGAAATCAATGTCATAAGGCTAGTAGCAGCATGATGAGTGGACTTAGGTATGACGATTCTAAGTGAAATAAGTCACACAGAAAAAGACACTTATCATGAGATATCACTTATAGAGGGAATGTAAAAACCGCTACCCTTGAACTGAATTACAAAACAGAACAGAGTCACACGTTTAGAAAACACACTATGGCTGCTTAACGGGAAAGGTGAGGTGGGGTGATGCATAAAACAAGGGTTTCAAATTAGCTCAGATACCGTTCCATGAACCCAATATGTAATAGACAAGACCTACTCCTTGCTCAGTGAACTGGACTCAACACCCCCTATTCACCGCCCAAGAATATATCTGACTAGTAAGAATCTTCAAACCTATGTATTGATATCTCTCTGTAAGTGAGTCAAGTGGGTGTAAAGCGGCATAAACACAGCAGTGAAAAGCAGCTAAACCCCATTATAAAAATCAATTACTTTTAAAAACCCGTGAAACAAAGACAGTGAAAGAGAGAAAAATTCTTACAAAATTCGTTCAGGGGCTGTGATGCCACCTGGATTGACCATATCTAGACCCACAGCTGATTGAGACATAAGGGTGGACACTCTTGGGGCTGAGAGGTTTGGTGAGGTTGGGTGAGCAAACGCAGACCCTTTAAATTAATACGGCGTGGTACCCATCCCATGGGTCCCAAATCTCCAGGTTCAAGGGCATCGTCCTACACTGAAAACATGCATGAGAAACCCCGAAGATGGTACACCGTGTGATCGGGAAAGGTTTCTAAAACGCACCTCATTTCTCAACTCCTTGTGCTCCGGTTCGCCATTCCAGCCGCTTTACTAGCAATCTCCCTCCTTGGAGAATCAGCACCTTTATCCTCCTGTTCCGTACAGGTTGCAATTTGTCCTGAGGATGCACGGAAAGAGGGGGAACCAATGAGAGACTAGCTCTAGGTGTTGGGACAGGCACAGGTCACTCTATTTTCCCATCAGGAAGAAGAATTAACCACAGGCTCAGCCTGCCGCCAGGAACCAGAATACGGCCTGAAGCAATCCTGCGCTTGTGCGGCCAGCTCCCAAGAAAGCGAGTTGAATAATGGAGCTCAGGGGCACTGCAATTCACAAACCTGCAGACTTAGAAATGATAGCTCTCGTCCACAAATATATTGAGGGAAGGCAACGAAGAGGATTTGAAAGCAAGGCAGAATTGCAGGAAACAGATTTCAGGAGGTAGATTCGAATCGCCTTTAAAGCACAGGAAAAGCGGCAAAACCTCGACAATGATGCCCTTGGCCAAAAAGGGCGTATGCGTTTTTTCCTGAATATATTCAGGAAAAAACGCATACGCCCTTTTTGGCCAACCAAGCAACCTGGAAAGGCAAATCAGCGCTACAAAGAAGTCTCGCTTCCCATCGGTCAAAAGGGCCATGCTGAATAAAGTGTCAAAACCAGAAATGCAGGACAGGCCATGGAGAAATGGGAGCCTTGCTACGCTGATGGGCGGGATGTAAATTGCCAACAGCCACTCTGGAGAAGTGTACGGTGTGTCCTGAAACATCTAAAAAACTCAGCTTAGAGAGCATAGGGCCCTTCCACTCATGGGCGTATAAATTGGGAAAACTAAAAATCAGCAAGACACAGGCACCCCAAAGTTTTGGGCTACTCTGCTGACAAGAACCTCCACTTCGTTACACCTTAAATATCCCAGGAAAGAGAAGAATGGATAAAGAAGATGTGGTCCTTATATACAGTGGAATATCACTCAGCCATGAAATCAATGTCATAAGGCTAGTAGCAGCATGATGAGTGGACTTAGGTATGACGATTCTAAGTGAAATAAGTCACACAGAAAAAGACACTTATCATGAGATATCACTTATAGAGGGAATGTAAAAACCGCTACCCTTGAACTGAATTACAAAACAGAACAGAGTCACACGTTTAGAAAACACACTATGGCTGCTTAACGGGAAAGGTGAGGTGGGGTGATGCATAAAACAAGGGTTTCAAATTAGCTCAGATACCGTTCCATGAACCCAATATGTAATAGACAAGACCTACTCCTTGCTCAGTGAACTGGACTCAACACCCCCTATTCACCGCCCAAGAATATATCTGACTAGTAAGAATCTTCAAACCTATGTATTGATATCTCTCTGTAAGTGAGTCAAGTGGGTGTAAAGCGGCATAAACACAGCAGTGAAAAGCAGCTAAACCCCATTATAAAAATCAATTACTTTTAAAAACCCGTGAAACAAAGACAGTGAAAGAGAGAAAAATTCTTACAAAATTCGTTCAGGGGCTGTGATGCCACCTGGATTGACCATATCTAGACCCACAGCTGATTGAGACATAAGGGTGGACACTCTTGGGGCTGAGAGGTTTGGTGAGGTTGGGTGAGCAAACGCAGACCCTTTAAATTAATACGGCGTGGTACCCATCCCATGGGTCCCAAATCTCCAGGTTCAAGGGCATCGTCCTACACTGAAAACATGCATGAGAAACCCCGAAGATGGTACACCGTGTGATCGGGAAAGGTTTCTAAAACGCACCTCATTTCTCAACTCCTTGTGCTCCGGTTCGCCATTCCAGCCGCTTTACTAGCAATCTCCCTCCTTGGAGAATCAGCACCTTTATCCTCCTGTTCCGTACAGGTTGCAATTTGTCCTGAGGATGCACGGAAAGAGGGGGAACCAATGAGAGACTAGCTCTAGGTGTTGGGACAGGCACAGGTCACTCTATTTTCCCATCAGGAAGAAGAATTAACCACAGGCTCAGCCTGCCGCCAGGAACCAGAATACGGCCTGAAGCAATCCTGCGCTTGTGCGGCCAGCTCCCAAGAAAGCGAGTTGAATAATGGAGCTCAGGGGCACTGCAATTCACAAACCTGCAGACTTAGAAATGATAGCTCTCGTCCACAAATATATTGAGGGAAGGCAACGAAGAGGATTTGAAAGCAAGGCAGAATTGCAGGAAACAGATTTCAGGAGGTAGATTCGAATCGCCTTTAAAGCACAGGAAAAGCGGCAAAACCTCGACAATGATGCCCTTGGCCAAAAAGGGCGTATGCGTTTTTTCCTGAATATATTCAGGAAAAAACGCATACGCCCTTTTTGGCCAACCAAGCAACCTGGAAAGGCAAATCAGCGCTACAAAGAAGTCTCGCTTCCCATCGGTCAAAAGGGCCATGCTGAATAAAGTGTCAAAACCAGAAATGCAGGACAGGCCATGGAGAAATGGGAGCCTTGCTACGCTGATGGGCGGGATGTAAATTGCCAACAGCCACTCTGGAGAAGTGTACGGTGTGTCCTGAAACATCTAAAAAACTCAGCTTAGAGAGCATAGGGCCCTTCCACTCATGGGCGTATAAATTGGGAAAACTAAAAATCAGCAAGACACAGGCACCCCAAACTTTTGGGCTACTCTGCTGACAAGAACCTCCACTTCGTTACACCTTAAATATCCCAGGAAAGAGAAGAATGGATAAAGAAGATGTGGTCCTTATATACAATGGAATATCACTCAGCCATGAAATCAATGTCATAAGGCTAGTAGCAGCATGATGAGTGGACTTAGGTATGACGATTCTAAGTGAAATAAGTCACACAGAAAAAGACACTTATCATGAGATATCACTTATAGAGGGAATGTAAAAACCGCTACCCTTGAACTGAATTACAAAACAGAACAGAGTCACACGTTTAGAAAACACACTATGGCTGCTTAACGGGAAAGGTGAGGTGGGGTGATGCATAAAACAAGGGTTTCAAATTAGCTCAGATACCGTTCCATGAACCCAATATGTAATAGACAAGACCTACTCCTTGCTCAGTGAACTGGACTCAACACCCCCTATTCACCGCCCAAGAATATATCTGACTAGTAAGACTCTTAAAACCTATGTATTGATATCTCTCTGTAAGTGAGTCAAGTGGGTGTAAAGCGGCATAAACACAGCAGTGAAAAGCAGCTAAACCCCATTATAAAAATCAATTACTTTTCAAAACCCGTGAAACAAAGACAGTGAAAGAGAGAGAAATTCTTACAAAATTCGTTCAGGGGCTGTGATGCCACCTGGATTGACCATATCTAGACCCACAGCTGATTGAGACATAAGGTTGGACACTCTTGGGGCTGAGAGGTTTGGTGAGGTTGGGTGAGCAAACGCAGACCCTTTAAATTAATACGGCGTGGTACCCATCCCATGGGTCCCAAATCTCCAGGTTCAAGGGCATCGTCCTACACTGAAAACATGCATGAGAAACCCCGAAGATGGTACACCGTGTGATCGGGAAAGGTTTCTAAAACGCACCTCATTTCTCAACTCCTTGTGCTCCGGTTCGCCATTCCAGCCGCTTTACTAGCAATCTCCCTCCTTGGAGAATCAGCACCTTTATCCTCCTGTTCCGTACAGGTTGCAATTTGTCCTGAGGATGCACGGGAAGAGGGGGAACCAATGAGAGACTAGCTCTAGGTGTTGGGCCAGGCACAGGTCACTCTATTTTCCCATCAGGAAGAAGAATTAACCACAGGCTCAGCCTGCCGCCAGGAACGAGAATACGGCCTGAAGCAATCCTGCGCTTTTGCGGCCAGCTCCCAAGAAAGCGAGTTGAATAATGGAGCTCAGGGGCACTGCAATTCACAAACCTGCAGACTTAGAAATGATAGCTCTCGTCCACAAATATATTGAGGGAAGGCAACGAAGAGGATTTGAAAGCAAGGCAGAATTGCAGGAAACAGATTTCAGGAGGTAGATTCGAATCGCCTTTAAAGCACAGGAAAAGCGGCAAAACCTCGACAATGATGCCCTTGGCCAAAAAGGGCGTATGCGTTTTTTCCTGAATATATTCAGGAAAAAACACATACGCCCTTTTTGGCCAACCAAGCAACCTGGAAAGGCAAATCAGCGCTACAAAGAAGTCTCGCTTCCCATCGGTCAAAAGGGCCATGCTGAATAAAGTGTCAAAACCAGAAATGCAGGACAGGCCATGGAGAAATGGGAGCCTTGCTACGCTGATGGGCGGGATGTAAATTGCCAACAGCCACTCTGGAGAAGTGTACGGTGTGTCCTGAAACATCTAAAAAACTCAGCTTAGAGAGCATAGGGCCCTTCCACTCATGGGCGTATAAATTGGGAAAACTAAAAATCAGCAAGACACAGGCACCCCAAAGTTTTGGGCTACTCTGCTGACAAGAACCTCCACTTCGTTACACCTTAAATATCCCAGGAAAGAGAAGAATGGATAAAGAAGATGTGGTCCTTATATACAGTGGAATATCACTCAGCCATGAAATCAATGTCATAAGGCTAGTAGCAGCATGATGAGTGGACTTAGGTATGACGATTCTAAGTGAAATAAGTCACACAGAAAAAGACACTTATCATGAGATATCACTTATAGAGGGAATGTAAAAACCGCTACCCTTGAACTGAATTACAAAACAGAACAGAGTCACACGTTTAGAAAACACACTATGGCTGCTTAACGGGAAAGGTGAGGTGGGGTGATGCATAAAACAAGGGTTTCAAATTAGCTCAGATACCGTTCCATGAACCCAATATGTAATAGACAAGACCTACTCCTTGCTCAGTGAACTGGACTCAACACCCCCTATTCACCGCCCAAGAATATATCTGACTAGTAAGAATCTTCAAACCTATGTATTGATATCTCTCTGTAAGTGAGTCAAGTGGGTGTAAAGCGGCATAAACACAGCAGTGAAAAGCAGCTAAACCCCATTATAAAAATCAATTACTTTTCAAAACCCGTGAAACAAAGACAGTGAAAGAGAGAGAAATTCTTACAAAATTCGTTCAGGGGCTGTGATGCCACCTAGATTGACCATATCTAGACCCACAGCTGATTGAGACATAAGGGTGGACACTCTTGGGGCTGAGAGCTTTGGTGAGGTTGGGTGAGCAAACGCAGACCCTTTAAATTAATACGGCGTGGTACCCATCCCATGGGTCCCAAATCTCCAGGTTCAAGGGCATCGTCCTACACTGAAAACATGCATGAGAAACCCCGAAGATGGTACACCGTGTGATCGGGAAAGGTTTCTAAAACGCACCTCATTTCTCAACTCCTTGTGCTCCGGTTCGCCATTCCAGCCTCTTTACTAGCAATCTCCCTCCTTGGAGAATCAGCACCTTTATCCTCCTGTTCCGTACAGGTTGCAATTTGTCCTGAGGATGCACGGGAAGAGGGGGAACCAATGAGAGACTAGCTCTAGGTGTTGGGCCAGGCACAGGTCACTCTATTTTCCCATCAGGAAGAAGAATTAACCACAGGCTCAGCCTGCCGCCAGGAACCAGAATACGGCCTGAAGCAATCCTGCGCTTTTGCGGCCAGCTCCCAAGAAAGCGAGTTGAATAATGGAGCTCAGGGGCACTGCAATTCACAAACCTGCAGACTTAGAAATGATAGCTCTCGTCCACAAATATATTGAGGGAAGGCAACGAAGAGGATTTGAAAGCAAGGCAGAATTGCAGGAAACAGATTTCAGGAGGTAGATTCGAATCGCCTTTAAAGCACAGGAAAAGCGGCAAAACCTCGACAATGATGCCCTTGGCCAAAAAGGGCGTATGCGTTTTTTCCTGAATATATTCAGGAAAAAACGCATACGCCCTTTTTGGCCAACCAAGCAACCTGGAAAGGCAAATCAGCGCTACAAAGAAGTCTCGCTTCCCATCGGTCAAAAGGGCCATGCTGAATAAAGTGTCAAAACCAGAAATGCAGGACAGGCCATGGAGAAATGGGAGCCTTGCTACGCTGATGGGCGGGATGTAAATTGCCAACAGCCACTCTGGAGAAGTGTACGGTGTGTCCTGAAACATCTAAAAAACTCAGCTTAGAGAGCATAGGGCCCTTCCACTCATGGGCCTATAAATTGGGAAAACTAAAAATCAGCAAGATACAGGCACCCCAAAGTTTTGGGCTACTCTGCTGACAAGAACCTCCACTTCGTTACACCTTAAATATCCCAGGAAAGAGAAGAATGGATAAAGAAGATGTGGTCCTTATATACAGTGGAATATCACTCAGCCATGAAATCAATGTCATAAGGCTAGAAGCAGCATGATGAGCGGACTTAGGTATGACGATTCTAAGTGAAATAAGTCACACAGAAAAAGACACTTATCATGAGATATCACTTATAGAGGGAATGTAAAAACCGCTACCCTTGAACTGAATTACAAAACAGAACAGAGTCACACGTTTAGAAAACACACTATGGCTGCTTAACGGGAAAGGTGAGGTGGGGTGATGCATAAAACAAGGGTTTCAAATTAGCTCAGATACCGTTCCATGAACCCAATATGTAATAGACAAGACCTACTCCTTGCTCAGTGAACTGGACTCAACACCCCCTATTCACCGCCCAAGAATATATCTGACTAGTAAGACTCTTAAAACCTATGTATTGATATCTCTCTGTAAGTGAGTCAAGTGGGTGTAAAGCGGCATAAACACAGCAGTGAAAAGCAGCTAAACCCCATTATAAAAATCAATTACTTTTCAAAACCCGTGAAACAAAGACAGTGAAAGAGAGAAAAATTCTTACAAAATTCGTTCAGGGGCTGTGATGCCACCTGGATTGACCATATCTAGACCCACAGCTGATTGAGACATAAGGGTGGACACTCTTGGGGCTGAGAGGTTTGGTGAGGTTGGGTGAGCAAACGCAGACCCTTTAAATTAATACGGCGTGGTACCCATCCCATGGGTCCCAAATCTCCAGGTTCAAGGGCATCGTCCTACACTGAAAACATGCATGAGAAACCCCGAAGATGGTACACCGTGTGATCGGGAAAGGTTTCTAAAACGCACCTCATTTCTCAACTCCTTGTGCTCCGGTTCGCCATTCCAGCCGCTTTACTAGCAATCTCCCTCCTTGGAGAATCAGCACCTTTATCCTCCTGTTCCGTACAGGTTGCAATTTGTCCTGAGGATGCACGGGAAGAGGGGGAACCAATGAGAGACTAGCTCTAGGTGTTGGGCCAGGCACAGGTCACTCTATTTTCCCATCAGGAAGAAGAATTAACCACAGGCTCAGCCTGCCGCCAGGAACCAGAATACGGCCTGAAGCAATCCTGCGCTTTTGCGGCCAGCTCCCAAGAAAGCGAGTTGAATAATGGAGCTCAGGGGCACTGCAATTCACAAACCTGCAGACTTAGAAATGATAGCTCTCGTCCACAAATATATTGAGGGAAGGCAACGAAGAGGATTTGAAAGCAAGGCAGAATTGCAGGAAACAGATTTCAGGAGGTAGATTCGAATCGCCTTTAAAGCACAGGAAAAGCGGCAAAACCTCGACAATGATGCCCTTGGCCAAAAAGGGCGTATGCGTTTTTTCCTGAATATATTCAGGAAAAAACGCATACGCCCTTTTTGGCCAACCAAGCAACCTGGAAAGGCAAATCAGCGCTACAAAGAAGTCTCGCTTCCCATCGGTCAAAAGGGCCATGCTGAATAAAGTGTCAAAACCAGAAATGCAGGACAGGCCATGGAGAAATGGGAGCCTTGCTACGCTGATGGGCGGGATGTAAATTGCCAACAGCCACTCTGGAGAAGTGTACGGTGTGTCCTGAAACATCTAAAAAACTCAGCTTAGAGAGCATAGGGCCCTTCCACTCATGGGCGTATAAATTGGGAAAACTAAAAATCAGCAAGACACAGGCACCCCAAAGTTTTGGGCTACTCTGCTGACAAGAACCTCCACTTCGTTACACCTTAAATATCCCAGGAAAGAGAAGAATGGATAAAGAAGATGTGGTCCTTATATACAGTGGAATATCACTCAGCCATGAAATCAATGTCATAAGGTTAGAAGCAGCATGATGAGTGGAGTTAGGTATGACGATTCTAAGTGAAATAAGTCACACAGAAAAAGACACTTATCATGAGATATCACTTATAGAGGGAATGTAAAAACCGCTACCCTTGAACTGAATTACAAAACAGAACAGAGTCACACGTTTAGAAAACACACTATGGCTGCTTAACGGGAAAGGTGAGGTGGGGTGATGCATAAAACAAGGGTTTCAAATTAGCTCAGATACCGTTCCATGAACCCAATATGTAATAGACAAGACCTACTCCTTGCTCAGTGAACTGGACTCAACACCCCCTATTCACCGCCCAAGAATATATCTGACTAGTAAGACTCTTAAAACCTATGTATTGATATCTCTCTGTAAGTGAGTCAAGTGGGTGTAAAGCGGCATAAACACAGCAGTGAAAAGCAGCTAAACCCCATTATAAAAATCAATTACTTTTCAAAACCCGTGAAACAAAGACAGTGAAAGAGAGAGAAATTCTTACAAAATTCGTTCAGGGGCTGTGATGCCACCTGGATTGACCATATCTAGACCCACAGCTGATTGAGACATAAGGGTGGACACTCTTGGGGCTGAGAGCTTTGGTGAGGTTGGGTGAGCAAACGCAGACCCTTTAAATTAATACGGCGTGGTACCCATCCCATGGGTCCCAAATCTCCAGGTTCAAGGGCATCGTCCTACACTGAAAACATGCATGAGAAACCCCGAAGATGGTACACCGTGTGATCGGGAAAGGTTTCTAAAACGCACCTCATTTCTCAACTCCTTGTGCTCCGGTTCGCCATTCCAGCCTCTTTACTAGCAATCTCCCTCCTTGGAGAATCAGCACCTTTATCCTCCTGTTCCGTACAGGTTGCAATTTGTCCTGAGGATGCACGGGAAGAGGGGGAACCAATGAGAGACTAGCTCTAGGTGTTGGGCCAGGCACAGGTCACTCTATTTTCCCATCAGGAAGAAGAATTAACCACAGGCTCAGCCTGCCGCCAGGAACCAGAATACGGCCTGAAGCAATCCTGCGCTTGTGCGGCCAGCTCCCAAGAAAGCGAGTTGAATAATGGAGCTCAGGGGCACTGCAATTCACAAACCTGCAGACTTAGAAATGATAGCTCTCGTCCACAAATATATTGAGGGAAGGCAACGAAGAGGATTTGAAAGCAAGGCAGAATTGCAGGAAACAGATTTCAGGAGGTAGATTCGAATCGCCTTTAAAGCACAGGAAAAGCGGCAAAACCTCGACAATGATGCCCTTGGCCAAAAAGGGCGTATGCGTTTTTTCCTGAATATATTCAGGAAAAAACGCATACGCCCTTTTTGGCCAACCAAGCAACCTGGAAAGGCAAATCAGCGCTACAAAGAAGTCTCGCTTCCCATCGGTCAAAAGGGCCATGCTGAATAAAGTGTCAAAACCAGAAATGCAGGACAGGCCATGGAGAAATGGGAGCCTTGCTACGCTGATGGGCGGGATGTAAATTGCCAACAGCCACTCTGGAGAAGTGTACGGTGTGTCCTGAAACATCTAAAAAACTCAGCTTAGAGAGCATAGGGCACTTCCACTCATGGGCCTATAAATTGGGAAAACTAAAAATCAGCAAGATACAGGCACCCCAAAGTTTTGGGCTACTCTGCTGACAAGAACCTCCACTTCGTTACACCTTAAATATCCCAGGAAAGAGAAGAATGGATAAAGAAGATGTGGTCCTTATATACAATGGAATATCACTCAGCCATGAAATCAATGTCATAAGGCTAGTAGCAGCATGATGAGTGGACTTAGGTATGACGATTCTAAGTGAAATAAGTCACACAGAAAAAGACACTTATCATGAGATATCACTTATAGAGGGAATGTAAAAACCGCTACCCTTGAACTGAATTACAAAACAGAACAGAGTCACACGTTTAGAAAACACACTATGGCTGCTTAACGGGAAAGGTGAGGTGGGGTGATGCATAAAACAAGGGTTTCAAATTAGCTCAGATACCGTTCCATGAACCCAATATGTAATAGACAAGACCTACTCCTTGCTCAGTGAACTGGACTCAACACCCCCTATTCACCGCCCAAGAATATATCTGACTAGTAAGAATCTTAAAACCTATGTATTGATATCTCTCTGTAAGTGAGTCAAGTGGGTGTAAAGCGGCATAAACACAGCAGTGAAAAGCAGCTAAACCCCATTATAAAAATCAATTACTTTTCAAAACCCGTGAAACAAAGACAGTGAAAGAGAGAAAAATTCTTACAAAATTCGTTCAGGGGCTGTGATGCCACCTGGATTGACCATATCTAGACCCACAGCTGATTGAGACATAAGGGTGGACACTCTTGGGGCTGAGAGGTTTGGTGAGGTTGGGTGAGCAAACGCAGACCCTTTAAATTAATACGGCGTGGTACCCATCCCATGGGTCCCAAATCTCCAGGTTCAAGGGCATCGTCCTACACTGAAAACATGCATGAGAAACCCCGAAGATGGTACACCGTGTGATCGGGAAAGGTTTCTAAAACGCACCTCATTTCTCAACTCCTTGTGCTCCGGTTCGCCATTCCAGCCGCTTTACTAGCAATCTCCCTCCTTGGAGAATCAGCACCTTTATCCTCCTGTTCCGTACAGGTTGCAATTTGTCCTGAGGATGCACGGGAAGAGGGGGAACCAATGAGAGACTAGCTCTAGGTGTTGGGACAGGCACAGGTCACTCTATTTTCCCATCAGGAAGAAGAATTAACCACAGGCTCAGCCTGCCGCCAGGAACCAGAATACGGCCTGAAGCAATCCTGCGCTTTTGCGGCCAGCTCCCAAGAAAGCGAGTTGAATAATGGAGCTCAGGGGCACTGCAATTCACAAACCTGCAGACTTAGAAATGATAGCTCTCGTCCACAAATATATTGAGGGAAGGCAACGAAGAGGATTTGAAAGCAAGGCAGAATTGCAGGAAACAGATTTCAGGAGGTAGATTCGAATCGCCTTTAAAGCACAGGAAAAGCGGCAAAACCTCGACAATGATGCCCTTGGCCAAAAAGGGCGTATGCGTTTTTTCCTGAATATATTCAGGAAAAAACGCATACGCCCTTTTTGGCCAACCAAGCAACCTGGAAAGGCAAATCAGCGCTACAAAGAAGTCTCGCTTCCCATCGGTCAAAAGGGCCATGCTGAATAAAGTGTCAAAACCAGAAATGCAGGACAGGCCATGGAGAAATGGGAGCCTTGCTACGCTGATGGGCGGGATGTAAATTGCCAACAGCCACTCTGGAGAAGTGTACGGTGTGTCCTGAAACATCTAAAAAACTCAGCTTAGAGAGCATAGGGCACTTCCACTCATGGGCCTATAAATTGGGAAAACTAAAAATCAGCAAGACACAGGCACCCCAAAGTTTTGGGCTACTCTGCTGACAAGAACCTCCACTTCGTTACACCTTAAATATCCCAGGAAAGAGAAGAATGGATAAAGAAGATGTGGTCATTATATACAGTGGAATATCACTCAGCCATGAAATCAATGTCATAAGGTTAGAAGCAGCATGATGAGTGGAGTTAGGTATGACGATTCTAAGTGAAATAAGTCACACAGAAAAAGACACTTATCATGAGATATCACTTATAGAGGGAATGTAAAAACCGCTACCCTTGAACTGAATTACAAAACAGAACAGAGTCACACGTTTAGAAAACACACTATGGCTGCTTAACGGGAAAGGTGAGGTGGGGTGATGCATAAAACAAGGGTTTCAAATTAGCTCAGATACCGTTCCATGAACCCAATATGTAATAGACAAGACCTACTCCTTGCTCAGTGAACTGGACTCAACACCCCCTATTCACCGCCCAAGAATATATCTGACTAGTAAGACTCTTAAAACCTATGTATTGATATCTCTCTGTAAGTGAGTCAAGTGGGTGTAAAGCGGCATAAACACAGCAGTGAAAAGCAGCTAAACCCCATTATAAAAATCAATTACTTTTCAAAACCCGTGAAACAAAGACAGTGAAAGAGAGAGAAATTCTTACAAAATTCGTTCAGGGGCTGTGATGCCACCTGGATTGACCATATCTAGACCCACAGCTGATTGAGACATAAGGGTGGACACTCTTGGGGCTGAGAGCTTTGGTGAGGTTGGGTGAGCAAACGCAGACCCTTTAAATTAATACGGCGTGGTACCCATCCCATGGGTCCCAAATCTCCAGGTTCAAGGGCATCGTCCTACACTGAAAACATGCATGAGAAACCCCGAAGATGGTACACCGTGTGATCGGGAAAGGTTTCTAAAACGCACCTCATTTCTCAACTCCTTGTGCTCCGGTTCGCCATTCCAGCCGCTTTACTAGCAATCTCCCTCCTTGGAGAATCAGCACCTTTATCCTCCTGTTCCGTACAGGTTGCAATTTGTCCTGAGGATGCACGGGAAGAGGGGGAACCAATGAGAGACTAGCTCTAGGTGTTGGGCCAGGCACAGGTCACTCTATTTTCCCATCAGGAAGAAGAATTAACCACAGGCTCAGCCTGCCGCCAGGAACCAGAATACGGCCTGAAGCAATCCTGCGCTTGTGCGGCCAGCTCCCAAGAAAGCGAGTTGAATAATGGAGCTCAGGGGCACTGCAATTCACAAACCTGCAGACTTAGAAATGATAGCTCTCGTCCACAAATATATTGAGGGAAGGCAACGAAGAGGATTTGAAAGCAAGGCAGAATTGCAGGAAACAGATTTCAGGAGGTAGATTCGAATCGCCTTTAAAGCACAGGAAAAGCGGCAAAACCTCGACAATGATGCCCTTGGCCAAAAAGGGCGTATGCGTTTTTTCCTGAATATATTCAGGAAAAAACGCATACGCCCTTTTTGGCCAACCAAGCAACCTGGAAAGGCAAATCAGCGCTACAAAGAAGTCTCGCTTCCCATCGGTCAAAAGGGCCATGCTGAATAAAGTGTCAAAACCAGAAATGCAGGACAGGCCATGGAGAAATGGGAGCCTTGCTACGCTGATGGGCGGGATGTAAATTGCCAACAGCCACTCTGGAGAAGTGTACGGTGTGTCCTGAAACATCTAAAAAACTCAGCTTAGAGAGCATAGGGCACTTCCACTCATGGGCCTATAAATTGGGAAAACTAAAAATCAGCAAGATACAGGCACCCCAAAGTTTTGGGCTACTCTGCTGACAAGAACCTCCACTTCGTTACACCTTAAATATCCCAGGAAAGAGAAGAATGGATAAAGAAGATGTGGTCCTTATATACAATGGAATATCACTCAGCCATGAAATCAATGTCATAAGGCTAGTAGCAGCATGATGAGTGGACTTAGGTATGACGATTCTAAGTGAAATAAGTCACACAGAAAAAGACACTTATCATGAGATATCACTTATAGAGGGAATGTAAAAACCGCTACCCTTGAACTGAATTACAAAACAGAACAGAGTCACACGTTTAGAAAACACACTATGGCTGCTTAACGGGAAAGGTGAGGTGGGGTGATGCATAAAACAAGGGTTTCAAATTAGCTCAGATACCGTTCCATGAACCCAATATGTAATAGACAAGACCTACTCCTTGCTCAGTGAACTGGACTCAACACCCCCTATTCACCGCCCAAGAATATATCTGACTAGTAAGACTCTTAAAACCTATGTATTGATATCTCTCTGTAAGTGAGTCAAGTGGGTGTAAAGCGGCATAAACACAGCAGTGAAAAGCAGCTAAACCCCATTATAAAAATCAATTACTTTTCAAAACCCGTGAAACAAAGACAGTGAAAGAGAGAAAAATTCTTACAAAATTCGTTCAGGGGCTGTGATGCCACCTGGATTGACCATATCTAGACCCACAGCTGATTGAGACATAAGGGTGGACACTCTTGGGGCTGAGAGCTTTGGTGAGGTTGGGTGAGCAAACGCAGACCCTTTAAATTAATACGGCGTGGTACCCATCCCATGGGTCCCAAATCTCCAGGTTCAAGGGCATCGTCCTACACTGAAAACATGCATGAGAAACCCCGAAGATGGTACACCGTGTGATCGGGAAAGGTTTCTAAAACGCACCTCATTTCTCAACTCCTTGTGCTCCGGTTCGCCATTCCAGCCGCTTTACTAGCAATCTCCCTCCTTGGAGAATCAGCACCTTTATCCTCCTGTTCCGTACAGGTTGCAATTTGTCCTGAGGATGCACGGGAAGAGGGGGAACCAATGAGAGACTAGCTCTAGGTGTTGGGCCAGGCACAGGTCACTCTATTTTCCCATCAGGAAGAAGAATTAACCACAGGCTCAGCCTGCCGCCAGGAACCAGAATACGGCCTGAAGCAATCCTGCGCTTTTGCGGCCAGCTCCCAAGAAAGCGAGTTGAATAATGGAGCTCAGGGGCACTGCAATTCACAAACCTGCAGACTTAGAAATGATAGCTCTCGTCCACAAATATATTGAGGGAAGGCAACGAAGAGGATTTGAAAGCAAGGCAGAATTGCAGGAAACAGATTTCAGGAGGTAGATTCGAATCGCCTTTAAAGCACAGGAAAAGCGGCAAAACCTCGACAATGATGCCCTTGGCCAAAAAGGGCGTATGCGTTTTTTCCTGAATATATTCAGGAAAAAACGCATACGCCCTTTTTGGCCAACCAAGCAACCTGGAAAGGCAAATCAGCGCTACAAAGAAGTCTCGCTTCCCATCGGTCAAAAGGGCCATGCTGAATAAAGTGTCAAAACCAGAAATGCAGGACAGGCCATGGAGAAATGGGAGCCTTGCTACGCTGATGGGCGGGATGTAAATTGCCAACAGCCACTCTGGAGAAGTGTACGGTGTGTCCTGAAACATCTAAAAAACTCAGCTTAGAGAGCATAGGGCACTTCCACTCATGGGCCTATAAATTGGGAAAACTAAAAATCAGCAAGACACAGGCACCCCAAAGTTTTGGGCTACTCTGCTGACAAGAACCTCCACTTCGTTACAACTTAAATATCCCAGGAAAGAGAAGAATGGATAAAGAAGATGTGGTCATTATATACAGTGGAATATCACTCAGCCATGAAATCAATGTCATAAGGTTAGAAGCAGCATGATGAGTGGAGTTAGGTATGACGATTCTAAGTGAAATAAGTCACACAGAAAAAGACACTTATCATGAGATATCACTTATAGAGGGAATGTAAAAACCGCTACCCTTGAACTGAATTACAAAACAGAACAGAGTCACACGTTTAGAAAACACACTATGGCTGCTTAACGGGAAAGGTGAGGTGGGGTGATGCATAAAACAAGGGTTTCAAATTAGCTCAGATACCGTTCCATGAACCCAATATGTAATAGACAAGACCTACTCCTTGCTCAGTGAACTGGACTCAACACCCCCTATTCACCGCCCAAGAATATATCTGACTAGTAAGACTCTTAAAACCTATGTATTGATATCTCTCTGTAAGTGAGTCAAGTGGGTGTAAAGCGGCATAAACACAGCAGTGAAAAGCAGCTAAACCCCATTATAAAAATCAATTACTTTTCAAAACCCGTGAAACAAAGACAGTGAAAGAGAGAGAAATTCTTACAAAATTCGTTCAGGGGCTGTGATGCCACCTGGATTGACCATATCTAGACCCACAGCTGATTGAGACATAAGGGTGGACACTCTTGGGGCTGAGAGCTTTGGTGAGGTTGGGTGAGCAAACGCAGACCCTTTAAATTAATACGGCGTGGTACCCATCCCATGGGTCCCAAATCTCCAGGTTCAAGGGCATCGTCCTACACTGAAAACATGCATGAGAAACCCCGAAGATGGTACACCGTGTGATCGGGAAAGGTTTCTAAAACGCACCTCATTTCTCAACTCCTTGTGCTCCGGTTCGCCATTCCAGCCTCTTTACTAGCAATCTCCCTCCTTGGAGAATCAGCACCTTTATCCTCCTGTTCCGTACAGGTTGCAATTTGTCCTGAGGATGCACGGGAAGAGGGGGAACCAATGAGAGACTAGCTCTAGGTGTTGGGCCAGGCACAGGTCACTCTATTTTCCCATCAGGAAGAAGAATTAACCACAGGCTCAGCCTGCCGCCAGGAACCAGAATACGGCCTGAAGCAATCCTGCGCTTTTGCGGCCAGCTCCCAAGAAAGCGAGTTGAATAATGGAGCTCAGGGGCACTGCAATTCACAAACCTGCAGACTTAGAAATGATAGCTCTCGTCCACAAATATATTGAGGGAAGGCAACGAAGAGGATTTGAAAGCAAGGCAGAATTGCAGGAAACAGATTTCAGGAGGTAGATTCGAATCGCCTTTAAAGCACAGGAAAAGCGGCAAAACCTCGACAATGATGCCCTTGGCCAAAAAGGGCGTATGCGTTTTTTCCTGAATATATTCAGGAAAAAACGCATACGCCCTTTTTGGCCAACCAAGCAACCTGGAAAGGCAAATCAGCGCTACAAAGAAGTCTCGCTTCCCATCGGTCAAAAGGGCCATGCTGAATAAAGTGTCAAAACCAGAAATGCAGGACAGGCCATGGAGAAATGGGAGCCTTGCTACGCTGATGGGCGGGATGTAAATTGCCAACAGCCACTCTGGAGAAGTGTACGGTGTGTCCTGAAACATCTAAAAAACTCAGCTTAGAGAGCATAGGGCCCTTCCACTCATGGGCCTATAAATTGGGAAAACTAAAAATCAGCAAGATACAGGCACCCCAAAGTTTTGGGCTACTCTGCTGACAAGAACCTCCACTTCGTTACACCTTAAATATCCCAGGAAAGAGAAGAATGGATAAAGAAGATGTGGTCCTTATATACAGTGGAATATCACTCAGCCATGAAATCAATGTCATAAGGCTAGAAGCAGCATGATGAGTGGACTTAGGTATGACGATTCTAAGTGAAATAAGTCACACAGAAAAAGACACTTATCATGAGATATCACTTATAGAGGGAATGTAAAAACCGCTACCCTTGAACTGAATTACAAAACAGAACAGAGTCACACGTTTAGAAAACACACTATGGCTGCTTAACGGGAAAGGTGAGGTGGGGTGATGCATAAAACAAGGGTTTCAAATTAGCTCAGATACCGTTCCATGAACCCAATATGTAATAGACAAGACCTACTCCTTGCTCAGTGAACTGGACTCAACACCCCCTATTCACCGCCCAAGAATATATCTGACTAGTAAGACTCTTAAAACCTATGTATTGATATCTCTCTGTAAGTGAGTCAAGTGGGTGTAAAGCGGCATAAACACAGCAGTGAAAAGCAGCTAAACCCCATTATAAAAATCAATTACTTTTCAAAACCCGTGAAACAAAGACAGTGAAAGAGAGAAAAATTCTTACAAAATTCGTTCAGGGGCTGTGATGCCACCTGGATTGACCATATCTAGACCCACAGCTGATTGAGACATAAGGGTGGACACTCTTGGGGCTGAGAGCTTTGGTGAGGTTGGGTGAGCAAACGCAGACCCTTTAAATTAATACGGCGTGGTACCCATCCCATGGGTCCCAAATCTCCAGGTTCAAGGGCATCGTCCTACACTGAAAACATGCATGAGAAACCCCGAAGATGGTACACCGTGTGATCGGGAAAGGTTTCTAAAACGCACCTCATTTCTCAACTCCTTGTGCTCCGGTTCGCCATTCCAGCCGCTTTACTAGCAATCTCCCTCCTTGGAGAATCAGCACCTTTATCCTCCTGTTCCGTACAGGTTGCAATTTGTCCTGAGGATGCACGGGAAGAGGGGGAACCAATGAGAGACTAGCTCTAGGTGTTGGGCCAGGCACAGGTCACTCTATTTTCCCATCAGGAAGAAGAATTAACCACAGGCTCAGCCTGCCGCCAGGAACCAGAATACGGCCTGAAGCAATCCTGCGCTTTTGCGGCCAGCTCCCAAGAAAGCGAGTTGAATAATGGAGCTCAGGGGCACTGCAATTCACAAACCTGCAGACTTAGAAATGATAGCTCTCGTCCACAAATATATTGAGGGAAGGCAACGAAGAGGATTTGAAAGCAAGGCAGAATTGCAGGAAACAGATTTCAGGAGGTAGATTCGAATCGCCTTTAAAGCACAGGAAAAGCGGCAAAACCTCGACAATGATGCCCTTGGCCAAAAAGGGCGTATGCGTTTTTTCCTGAATATATTCAGGAAAAAACGCATACGCCCTTTTTGGCCAACCAAGCAACCTGGAAAGGCAAATCAGCGCTACAAAGAAGTCTCGCTTCCCATCGGTCAAAAGGGCCATGCTGAATAAAGTGTCAAAACCAGAAATGCAGGACAGGCCATGGAGAAATGGGAGCCTTGCTACGCTGATGGGCGGGATGTAAATTGCCAACAGCCACTCTGGAGAAGTGTACGGTGTGTCCTGAAACATCTAAAAAACTCAGCTTAGAGAGCATAGGGCCCTTCCACTCATGGGCGTATAAATTGGGAAAACTAAAAATCAGCAAGACACAGGCACCCCAAAGTTTTGGGCTACTCTGCTGACAAGAACCTCCACTTCGTTACACCTTAAATATCCCAGGAAAGAGAAGAATGGATAAAGAAGATGTGGTCCTTATATACAGTGGAATATCACTCAGCCATGAAATCAATGTCATAAGGTTAGAAGCAGCATGATGAGTGGAGTTAGGTATGACGATTCTAAGTGAAATAAGTCACACAGAAAAAGACACTTATCATGAGATATCACTTATAGAGGGAATGTAAAAACCGCTACCCTTGAACTGAATTACAAAACAGAACAGAGTCACACGTTTAGAAAACACACTATGGCTGCTTAACGGGAAAGGTGAGGTGGGGTGATGCATAAAACAAGGGTTTCAAATTAGCTCAGATACCGTTCCATGAACCCAATATGTAATAGACAAGACCTACTCCTTGCTCAGTGAACTGGACTCAACACCCCCTATTCACCGCCCAAGAATATATCTGACTAGTAAGACTCTTAAAACCTATGTATTGATATCTCTCTGTAAGTGAGTCAAGTGGGTGTAAAGCGGCATAAACACAGCAGTGAAAAGCAGCTAAACCCCATTATAAAAATCAATTACTTTTCAAAACCCGTGAAACAAAGACAGTGAAAGAGAGAGAAATTCTTACAAAATTCGTTCAGGGGCTGTGATGCCACCTGGATTGACCATATCTAGACCCACAGCTGATTGAGACATAAGGGTGGACACTCTTGGGGCTGAGAGCTTTGGTGAGGTTGGGTGAGCAAACGCAGACCCTTTAAATTAATACGGCGTGGTACCCATCCCATGGGTCCCAAATCTCCAGGTTCAAGGGCATCGTCCTACACTGAAAACATGCATGAGAAACCCCGAAGATGGTACACCGTGTGATCGGGAAAGGTTTCTAAAACGCACCTCATTTCTCAACTCCTTGTGCTCCGGTTCGCCATTCCAGCCTCTTTACTAGCAATCTCCCTCCTTGGAGAATCAGCACCTTTATCCTCCTGTTCCGTACAGGTTGCAATTTGTCCTGAGGATGCACGGGAAGAGGGGGAACCAATGAGAGACTAGCTCTAGGTGTTGGGCCAGGCACAGGTCACTCTATTTTCCCATCAGGAAGAAGAATTAACCACAGGCTCAGCCTGCCGCCAGGAACCAGAATACGGCCTGAAGCAATCCTGCGCTTGTGCGGCCAGCTCCCAAGAAAGCGAGTTGAATAATGGAGCTCAGGGGCACTGCAATTCACAAACCTGCAGACTTAGAAATGATAGCTCTCGTCCACAAATATATTGAGGGAAGGCAACGAAGAGGATTTGAAAGCAAGGCAGAATTGCAGGAAACAGATTTCAGGAGGTAGATTCGAATCGCCTTTAAAGCACAGGAAAAGCGGCAAAACCTCGACAATGATGCCCTTGGCCAAAAAGGGCGTATGCGTTTTTTCCTGAATATATTCAGGAAAAAACGCATACGCCCTTTTTGGCCAACCAAGCAACCTGGAAAGGCAAATCAGCGCTACAAAGAAGTCTCGCTTCCCATCGGTCAAAAGGGCCATGCTGAATAAAGTGTCAAAACCAGAAATGCAGGACAGGCCATGGAGAAATGGGAGCCTTGCTACGCTGATGGGCGGGATGTAAATTGCCAACAGCCACTCTGGAGAAGTGTACGGTGTGTCCTGAAACATCTAAAAAACTCAGCTTAGAGAGCATAGGGCACTTCCACTCATGGGCCTATAAATTGGGAAAACTAAAAATCAGCAAGATACAGGCACCCCAAAGTTTTGGGCTACTCTGCTGACAAGAACCTCCACTTCGTTACACCTTAAATATCCCAGGAAAGAGAAGAATGGATAAAGAAGATGTGGTCCTTATATACAGTGGAATATCACTCAGCCATGAAATCAATGTCATAAGGCTAGAAGCAGCATGATGAGTGGACTTAGGTATGACGATTCTAAGTGAAATAAGTCACACAGAAAAAGACACTTATCATGAGATATCACTTATAGAGGGAATGTAAAAACCGCTACCCTTGAACTGAATTACAAAACAGAACAGAGTCACACGTTTAGAAAACACACTATGGCTGCTTAACGGGAAAGGTGAGGTGGGGTGATGCATAAAACAAGGGTTTCAAATTAGCTCAGATACCGTTCCATGAACCCAATATGTAATAGACAAGACCTACTCCTTGCTCAGTGAACTGGACTCAACACCCCCTATTCACCGCCCAAGAATATATCTGACTAGTAAGACTCTTAAAACCTATGTATTGATATCTCTCTGTAAGTGAGTCAAGTGGGTGTAAAGCGGCATAAACACAGCAGTGAAAAGCAGCTAAACCCCATTATAAAAATCAATTACTTTTCAAAACCCGTGAAACAAAGACAGTGAAAGAGAGAGAAATTCTTACAAAATTCGTTCAGGGGCTGTGATGCCACCTGGATTGACCATATCTAGACCCACAGCTGATTGAGACATAAGGGTGGACACTCTTGGGGCTGAGAGGTTTGGTGAGGTTGGGTGAGCAAACGCAGACCCTTTAAATTAATACGGCGTGGTACCCATCCCATGGGTCCCAAATCTCCAGGTTCAAGGGCATCGTCCTACACTGAAAACATGCATGAGAAACCCCGAAGATGGTACACCGTGTGATCGGGAAAGGTTTCTAAAACGCACCTCATTTCTCAACTCCTTGTGCTCCGGTTCGCCATTCCAGCCGCTTTACTAGCAATCTCCCTCCTTGGAGAATCAGCACCTTTATCCTCCTGTTCCGTACAGGTTGCAATTTGTCCTGAGGATGCACGGGAAGAGGGGGAACCAATGAGAGACTAGCTCTAGGTGTTGGGCCAGGCACAGGTCACTCTATTTTCCCATCAGGAAGAAGAATTAACCACAGGCTCAGCCTGCCGCCAGGAACCAGAATACGGCCTGAAGCAATCCTGCGCTTTTGCGGCCAGCTCCCAAGAAAGCGAGTTGAATAATGGAGCTCAGGGGCACTGCAATTCACAAACCTGCAGACTTAGAAATGATAGCTCTCGTCCACAAATATATTGAGGGAAGGCAACGAAGAGGATTTGAAAGCAAGGCAGAATTGCAGGAAACAGATTTCAGGAGGTAGATTCGAATCGCCTTTAAAGCACAGGAAAAGCGGCAAAACCTCGACAATGATGCCCTTGGCCAAAAAGGGCGTATGCGTTTTTTCCTGAATATATTCAGGAAAAAACGCATACGCCCTTTTTGGCCAACCAAGCAACCTGGAAAGGCAAATCAGCGCTACAAAGAAGTCTCGCTTCCCATCGGTCAAAAGGGCCATGCTGAATAAAGTGTCAAAACCAGAAATGCAGGACAGGCCATGGAGAAATGGGAGCCTTGCTACGCTGATGGGCGGGATGTAAATTGCCAACAGCCACTCTGGAGAAGTGTACGGTGTGTCCTGAAACATCTAAAAAACTCAGCTTAGAGAGCATAGGGCCCTTCCACTCATGGGCCTATAAATTGGGAAAACTAAAAATCAGCAAGAAAGAGGCACCCCAAAGTTTTGGGCTACTCTGCTGACAAGAACCTCCACTTCGTTACACCTTAAATATCCCAGGAAAGAGAAGAATGGATAAAGAAGATGTGGTCCTTATATACAGTGGAATATCACTCAGCCATGAAATCAATGTCATAAGGCTAGTAGCAGCATGATGAGTGGACTTAGGTATGACGATTCTAAGTGAAATAAGTCACACAGAAAAAGACACTTATCATGAGATATCACTTATAGAGGGAATGTAAAAACCGCTACCCTTGAACTGAATTACAAAACAGAACAGAGTCACACGTTTAGAAAACACACTATGGCTGCTTAACGGGAAAGGTGAGGTGGGGTGATGCATAAAACAAGGGTTTCAAATTAGCTCAGATACAGTTCCATGAACCCAATATGTAATAGACAAGACCTACTCCTTGCTCAGTGAACTGGACTCAACACCCCCTATTCACCGCCCAAGAATATATCTGACTAGTAAGAATCTTAAAACCTATGTATTGATATCTCTCTGTAAGTGAGTCAAGTGGGTGTAAAGCGGCATAAACACAGCAGTGAAAAGCAGCTAAACCCCATTATAAAAATCAATTACTTTTAAAAACCCGTGAAACAAAGACAGTGAAAGAGAGAGAAATTCTTACAAAATTCGTTCAGGGGCTGTGATGCCACCTGGATTGACCATATCTAGACCCACAGCTGATTGAGACATAAGGGTGGACACTCTTGGGGCTGAGAGGTTTGGTGAGGTTGGGTGAGCAAACGCAGACCCTTTAAATTAATACGGCGTGGTACCCATCCCATGGGTCCCAAATCTCCAGGTTCAAGGGCATCGTCCTACACTGAAAACATGCATGAGAAACCCCGAAGATGGTACACCGTGTGATCGGGAAAGGTTTCTAAAACGCACCTCATTTCTCAACTCCTTGTGCTCCGGTTCGCCATTCCAGCCGCTTTACTAGCAATCTCCCTCCTTGGAGAATCAGCACCTTTATCCTCCTGTTCCGTACAGGTTGCAATTTGTCCTGAGGATGCACGGGAAGAGGGGGAACCAATGAGAGACTAGCTCTAGGTGTTGGGACAGGCACAGGTCACTCTATTTTCCCATCAGGAAGAAGAATTAACCACAGGCTCAGCCTGCCGCCAGGAACCAGAATACGGCCTGAAGCAATCCTGCGCTTGTGCGGCCAGCTCCCAAGAAAGCGAGTTGAATAATGGAGCTCAGGGGCACTGCAATTCACAAACCTGCAGACTTAGAAATGATAGCTCTCGTCCACAAATATATTGAGGGAAGGCAACGAAGAGGATTTGAAAGCAAGGCAGAATTGCAGGAAACAGATTTCAGGAGGTAGATTCGAATCGCCTTTAAAGCACAGGAAAAGCGGCAAAACCTCGACAATGATGCCCTTGGCCAAAAAGGGCGTATGCGTTTTTTCCTGAATATATTCAGGAAAAAACGCATACGCCCTTTTTGGCCAACCAAGCAACCTGGAAAGGCAAATCAGCGCTACAAAGAAGTCTCGCTTCCCATCGGTCAAAAGGGCCATGCTGAATAAAGTGTCAAAACCAGAAATGCAGGACAGGCCATGGAGAAATGGGAGCCTTGCTACGCTGATGGGCGGGATGTAAATTGCCAACAGCCACTCTGGAGAAGTGTACGGTGTGTCCTGAAACATCTAAAAAACTCAGCTTAGAGAGCATAGGGCACTTCCACTCATGGGCGTATAAATTGGGAAAACTAAAAATCAGCAAGACACAGGCACCCCAAACTTTTGGGCTACTCTGCTGACAAGAACCTCCACTTCGTTACACCTTAAATATCCCAGGAAAGAGAAGAATGGATAAAGAAGATGTGGTCCTTATATACAATGGAATATCACTCAGCCATGAAATCAATGTCATAAGGCTAGTAGCAGCATGATGAGTGGACTTAGGTATGACGATTCTAAGTGAAATAAGTCACACAGAAAAAGACACTTATCATGAGATATCACTTATAGAGGGAATGTAAAAACCGCTACCCTTGAACTGAATTACAAAACAGAACAGAGTCACACGTTTAGAAAACACACTATGGCTGCTTAACGGGAAAGGTGAGGTGGGGTGATGCATAAAACAAGGGTTTCAAATTAGCTCAGATACCGTTCCATGAACCCAATATGTAATAGACAAGACCTACTCCTTGCTCAGTGAACTGGACTCAACACCCCCTATTCACCGCCCAAGAATATATCTGACTAGTAAGAATCTTAAAACCTATGTATTGATATCTCTCTGTAAGTGAGTCAAGTGGGTGTAAAGCGGCATAAACACAGCAGTGAAAAGCAGCTAAACCCCATTATAAAAATCAATTACTTTTCAAAACCCGTGAAACAAAGACAGTGAAAGAGAGAAAAATTCTTACAAAATTCGTTCAGGGGCTGTGATGCCACCTGGATTGACCATATCTAGACCCACAGCTGATTGAGACATAAGGGTGGACACTCTTGGGGCTGAGAGGTTTGGTGAGGTTGGGTGAGCAAACGCAGACCCTTTAAATTAATACGGCGTGGTACCCATCCCATGGGTCCCAAATCTCCAGGTTCAAGGGCATCGTCCTACACTGAAAACATGCATGAGAAACCCCGAAGATGGTACACCGTGTGATCGGGAAAGGTTTCTAAAACGCACCTCATTTCTCAACTCCTTGTGCTCCGGTTCGCCATTCCAGCCGCTTTACTAGCAATCTCCCTCCTTGGAGAATCAGCACCTTTATCCTCCTGTTCCGTACAGGTTGCAATTTGTCCTGAGGATGCACGGGAAGAGGGGGAACCAATGAGAGACTAGCTCTAGGTGTTGGGCCAGGCACAGGTCACTCTATTTTCCCATCAGGAAGAAGAATTAACCACAGGCTCAGCCTGCCGCCAGGAACCAGAATACGGCCTGAAGCAATCCTGCGCTTTTGCGGCCAGCTCCCAAGAAAGCGAGTTGAATAATGGAGCTCAGGGGCACTGCAATTCACAAACCTGCAGACTTAGAAATGATAGCTCTCGTCCACAAATATATTGAGGGAAGGCAACGAAGAGGATTTGAAAGCAAGGCAGAATTGCAGGAAACAGATTTCAGGAGGTAGATTCGAATCGCCTTTAAAGCACAGGAAAAGCGGCAAAACCTCGACAATGATGCCCTTGGCCAAAAAGGGCGTATGCGTTTTTTCCTGAATATATTCAGGAAAAAACGCATACGCCCTTTTTGGCCAACCAAGCAACCTGGAAAGGCAAATCAGCGCTACAAAGAAGTCTCGCTTCCCATCGGTCAAAAGGGCCATGCTGAATAAAGTGTCAAAACCAGAAATGCAGGACAGGCCATGGAGAAATGGGAGCCTTGCTACGCTGATGGGCGGGATGTAAATTGCCAACAGCCACTCTGGAGAAGTGTACGGTGTGTCCTGAAACATCTAAAAAACTCAGCTTAGAGAGCATAGGGCCCTTCCACTCATGGGCGTATAAATTGGGAAAACTAAAAATCAGCAAGACACAGGCACCCCAAAGTTTTGGGCTACTCTGCTGACAAGAACCTCCACTTCGTTACACCTTAAATATCCCAGGAAAGAGAAGAATGGATAAAGAAGATGTGGTCATTATATACAGTGGAATATCACTCAGCCATGAAATCAATGTCATAAGGTTAGAAGCAGCATGATGAGTGGAGTTAGGTATGACGATTCTAAGTGAAATAAGTCACACAGAAAAAGACACTTATCATGAGATATCACTTATAGAGGGAATGTAAAAACCGCTACCCTTGAACTGAATTACAAAACAGAACAGAGTCACACGTTTAGAAAACACACTATGGCTGCTTAACGGGAAAGGTGAGGTGGGGTGATGCATAAAACAAGGGTTTCAAATTAGCTCAGATACCGTTCCATGAACCCAATATGTAATAGACAAGACCTACTCCTTGCTCAGTGAACTGGACTCAACACCCCCTATTCACCGCCCAAGAATATATCTGACTAGTAAGACTCTTAAAACCTATGTATTGATATCTCTCTGTAAGTGAGTCAAGTGGGTGTAAAGCGGCATAAACACAGCAGTGAAAAGCAGCTAAACCCCATTATAAAAATCAATTACTTTTCAAAACCCGTGAAACAAAGACAGTGAAAGAGAGAGAAATTCTTACAAAATTCGTTCAGGGGCTGTGATGCCACCTGGATTGACCATATCTAGACCCACAGCTGATTGAGACATAAGGGTGGACACTCTTGGGGCTGAGAGCTTTGGTGAGGTTGGGTGAGCAAACGCAGACCCTTTAAATTAATACGGCGTGGTACCCATCCCATGGGTCCCAAATCTCCAGGTTCAAGGGCATCGTCCTACATTGAAAACATGCATGAGAAACCCCGAAGATGGTACACCGTGTGATCGGGAAAGGTTTCTAAAACGCACCTCATTTCTCAACTCCTTGTGCTCCGGTTCGCCATTCCAGCCTCTTTACTAGCAATCTCCCTCCTTGGAGAATCAGCACCTTTATCCTCCTGTTCCGTACAGGTTGCAATTTGTCCTGAGGATGCACGGGAAGAGGGGGAACCAATGAGAGACTAGCTCTAGGTGTTGGGCCAGGCACAGGTCACTCTATTTTCCCATCAGGAAGAAGAATTAACCACAGGCTCAGCCTGCCGCCAGGAACCAGAATACGGCCTGAAGCAATCCTGCGCTTTTGCGGCCAGCTCCCAAGAAAGCGAGTTGAATAATGGAGCTCAGGGGCACTGCAATTCACAAACCTGCAGACTTAGAAATGATAGCTCTCGTCCACAAATATATTGAGGGAAGGCAACGAAGAGGATTTGAAAGCAAGGCAGAATTGCAGGAAACAGATTTCAGGAGGTAGATTCGAATCGCCTTTAAAGCACAGGAAAAGCGGCAAAACCTCGACAATGATGCCCTTGGCCAAAAAGGGCGTATGCGTTTTTTCCTGAATATATTCAGGAAAAAACGCATACGCCCTTTTTGGCCAACCAAGCAACCTGGAAAGGCAAATCAGCGCTACAAAGAAGTCTCGCTTCCCATCGGTCAAAAGGGCCATGCTGAATAAAGTGTCAAAACCAGAAATGCAGGACAGGCCATGGAGAAATGGGAGCCTTGCTACGCTGATGGGCGGGATGTAAATTGCCAACAGCCACTCTGGAGAAGTGTACGGTGTGTCCTGAAACATCTAAAAAACTCAGCTTAGAGAGCATAGGGCCCTTCCACTCATGGGCCTATAAATTGGGAAAACTAAAAATCAGCAAGACACAGGCACCCCAAAGTTTTGGGCTACTCTGCTGACAAGAACCTCCACTTCGTTACACCTTAAATATCCCAGGAAAGAGAAGAATGGATAAAGAAGATGTGGTCCTTATATACAATGGAATATCACTCAGCCATGAAATCAATGTCATAAGGCTAGTAGCAGCATGATGAGTGGACTTAGGTATGACGATTCTAAGTGAAATAAGTCACACAGAAAAAGACACTTATCATGAGATATCACTTATAGAGGGAATGTAAAAACCGCTACCCTTGAACTGAATTACAAAACAGAACAGAGTCACACGTTTAGAAAACACACTATGGCTGCTTAACGGGAAAGGTGAGGTGGGGTGATGCATAAAACAAGGGTTTCAAATTAGCTCAGATACCGTTCCATGAACCCAATATGTAATAGACAAGACCTACTCCTTGCTCAGTGAACTGGACTCAACACCCCCTATTCACCGCCCAAGAATATATCTGACTAGTAAGAATCTTCAAACCTATGTATTGATATCTCTCTGTAAGTGAGTCAAGTGGGTGTAAAGCGGCATAAACACAGCAGTGAAAAGCAGCTAAACCCCATTATAAAAATCAATTACTTTTCAAAACCCGTGAAACAAAGACAGTGAAAGAGAGAAAAATTCTTACAAAATTCGTTCAGGGGCTGTGATGCCACCTGGATTGACCATATCTAGACCCACAGCTGATTGAGACATAAGGGTGGACACTCTTGGGGCTGAGAGGTTTGGTGAGGTTGGGTGAGCAAACGCAGACCCTTTAAATTAATACGGCGTGGTACCCATCCCATGGGTCCCAAATCTCCAGGTTCAAGGGCATCGTCCTACACTGAAAACATGCATGAGAAACCCCGAAGATGGTACACCGTGTGATCGGGAAAGGTTTCTAAAACGCACCTCATTTCTCAACTCCTTGTGCTCCGGTTCGCCATTCCAGCCGCTTTACTAGCAATCTCCCTCCTTGGAGAATCAGCACCTTTATCCTCCTGTTCCGTACAGGTTGCAATTTGTCCTGAGGATGCACGGGAAGAGGGGGAACCAATGAGAGACTAGCTCTAGGTGTTGGGACAGGCACAGGTCACTCTATTTTCCCATCAGGAAGAAGAATTAACCACAGGCTCAGCCTGCCGCCAGGAACCAGAATACGGCCTGAAGCAATCCTGCGCTTGTGCGGCCAGCTCCCAAGAAAGCGAGTTGAATAATGGAGCTCAGGGGCACTGCAATTCACAAACCTGCAGACTTAGAAATGATAGCTCTCGTCCACAAATATATTGAGGGAAGGCAACGAAGAGGATTTGAAAGCAAGGCAGAATTGCAGGAAACAGATTTCAGGAGGTAGATTCGAATCGCCTTTAAAGCACAGGAAAAGCGGCAAAACCTCGACAATGATGCCCTTGGCCAAAAAGGGCGTATGCGTTTTTTCCTGAATATATTCAGGAAAAAACGCATACGCCCTTTTTGGCCAACCAAGCAACCTGGAAAGGCAAATCAGCGCTACAAAGAAGTCTCGCTTCCCATCGGTCAAAAGGGCCATGCTGAATAAAGTGTCAAAACCAGAAATGCAGGACAGGCCATGGAGAAATGGGAGCCTTGCTACGCTGATGGGCGGGATGTAAATTGCCAACAGCCACTCTGGAGAAGTGTACGGTGTGTCCTGAAACATCTAAAAAACTCAGCTTAGAGAGCATAGGGCACTTCCACTCATGGGCCTATAAATTGGGAAAACTAAAAATCAGCAAGATACAGGCACCCCAAAGTTTTGGGCTACTCTGCTGACAAGAACCTCCACTTCGTTACACCTTAAATATCCCAGGAAAGAGAAGAATGGATAAAGAAGATGTGGTCCTTATATACAGTGGAATATCACTCAGCCATGAAATCAATGTCATAAGGCTAGAAGCAGCATGATGAGTGGACTTAGGTATGACGATTCTAAGTGAAATAAGTCACACAGAAAAAGACACTTATCATGAGATATCACTTATAGAGGGAATGTAAAAACCGCTACCCTTGAACTGAATTACAAAACAGAACAGAGTCACACGTTTAGAAAACACACTATGGCTGCTTAACGGGAAAGGTGAGGTGGGGTGATGCATAAAACAAGGGTTTCAAATTAGCTCAGATACCGTTCCATGAACCCAATATGTAATAGACAAGACCTACTCCTTGCTCAGTGAACTGGACTCAACACCCCCTATTCACCGCCCAAGAATATATCTGACTAGTAAGACTCTTAAAACCTATGTATTGATATCTCTCTGTAAGTGAGTCAAGTGGGTGTAAAGCGGCATAAACACAGCAGTGAAAAGCAGCTAAACCCCATTATAAAAATCAATTACTTTTCAAAACCCGTGAAACAAAGACAGTGAAAGAGAGAGAAATTCTTACAAAATTCGTTCAGGGGCTGTGATGCCACCTGGATTGACCATATCTAGACCCACAGCTGATTGAGACATAAGGGTGGACACTCTTGGGGCTGAGAGGTTTGGTGAGGTTGGGTGAGCAAACGCAGACCCTTTAAATTAATACGGCGTGGTACCCATCCCATGGGTCCCAAATCTCCAGGTTCAAGGGCATCGTCCTACACTGAAAACATGCATGAGAAACCCCGAAGATGGTACACCGTGTGATCGGGAAAGGTTTCTAAAACGCACCTCATTTCTCAACTCCTTGTGCTCCGGTTCGCCATTCCAGCCGCTTTACTAGCAATCTCCCTCCTTGGAGAATCAGCACCTTTATCCTCCTGTTCCGTACAGGTTGCAATTTGTCCTGAGGATGCACGGGAAGAGGGGGAACCAATGAGAGACTAGCTCTAGGTGTTGGGACAGGCACAGGTCACTCTATTTTCCCATCAGGAAGAAGAATTAACCACAGGCTCAGCCTGCCGCCAGGAACCAGAATACGGCCTGAAGCAATCCTGCGCTTTTGCGGCCAGCTCCCAAGAAAGCGAGTTGAATAATGGAGCTCAGGGGCACTGCAATTCACAAACCTGCAGACTTAGAAATGATAGCTCTCGTCCACAAATATATTGAGGGAAGGCAACGAAGAGGATTTGAAAGCAAGGCAGAATTGCAGGAAACAGATTTCAGGAGGTAGATTCGAATCGCCTTTAAAGCACAGGAAAAGCGGCAAAACCTCGACAATGATGCCCTTGGCCAAAAAGGGCGTATGCGTTTTTTCCTGAATATATTCAGGAAAAAACGCATACGCCCTTTTTGGCCAACCAAGCAACCTGGAAAGGCAAATCAGCGCTACAAAGAAGTCTCGCTTCCCATCGGTCAAAAGGGCCATGCTGAATAAAGTGTCAAAACCAGAAATGCAGGACAGGCCATGGAGAAATGGGAGCCTTGCTACGCTGATGGGCGGGATGTAAATTGCCAACAGCCACTCTGGAGAAGTGTACGGTGTGTCCTGAAACATCTAAAAAACTCAGCTTAGAGAGCATAGGGCCCTTCCACTCATGGGCGTATAAATTGGGAAAACTAAAAATCAGCAAGACACAGGCACCCCAAAGTTTTGGGCTACTCTGCTGACAAGAACCTCCACTTCGTTACACCTTAAATATCCCAGGAAAGAGAAGAATGGATAAAGAAGATGTGGTCATTATATACAGTGGAATATCACTCAGCCATGAAATCAATGTCATAAGGGTAGAAGCAGCATGATGAGTGGAGTTAGGTATGACGATTCTAAGTGAAATAAGTCACACAGAAAAAGACACTTATCATGAGATATCACTTATAGAGGGAATGTAAAAACCGCTACCCTTGAACTGAATTACAAAACAGAACAGAGTCACACGTTTAGAAAACACACTATGGCTGCTTAACGGGAAAGGTGAGGTGGGGTGATGCATAAAACAAGGGTTTCAAATTAGCTCAGATACCGTTCCATGAACCCAATATGTAATAGACAAGACCTACTCCTTGCTCAGTGAACTGGACTCAACACCCCCTATTCACCGCCCAAGAATATATCTGACTAGTAAGACTCTTAAAACCTATGTATTGATATCTCTCTGTAAGTGAGTCAAGTGGGTGTAAAGCGGCATAAACACAGCAGTGAAAAGCAGCTAAACCCCATTATAAAAATCAATTACTTTTCAAAACCCGTGAAACAAAGACAGTGAAAGAGAGAGAAATTCTTACAAAATTCGTTCAGGGGCTGTGATGCCACCTGGATTGACCATATCTAGACCCACAGCTGATTGAGACATAAGGGTGGACACTCTTGGGGCTGAGAGCTTTGGTGAGGTTGGGTGAGCAAACGCAGACCCTTTAAATTAATACGGCGTGGTACCCATCCCATGGGTCCCAAATCTCCAGGTTCAAGGGCATCGTCCTACACTGAAAACATGCATGAGAAACCCCGAAGATGGTACACCGTGTGATCGGGAAAGGTTTCTAAAACGCACCTCATTTCTCAACTCCTTGTGCTCCGGTTCGCCATTCCAGCCTCTTTACTAGCAATCTCCCTCCTTGGAGAATCAGCACCTTTATCCTCCTGTTCCGTACAGGTTGCAATTTGTCCTGAGGATGCACGGGAAGAGGGGGAACCAATGAGAGACTAGCTCTAGGTGTTGGGCCAGGCACAGGTCACTCTATTTTCCCATCAGGAAGAAGAATTAACCACAGGCTCAGCCTGCCGCCAGGAACCAGAATACGGCCTGAAGCAATCCTGCGCTTTTGCGGCCAGCTCCCAAGAAAGCGAGTTGAATAATGGAGCTCAGGGGCACTGCAATTCACAAACCTGCAGACTTAGAAATGATAGCTCTCGTCCACAAATATATTGAGGGAAGGCAACGAAGAGGATTTGAAAGCAAGGCAGAATTGCAGGAAACAGATTTCAGGAGGTAGATTCGAATCGCCTTTAAAGCACAGGAAAAGCGGCAAAACCTCGACAATGATGCCCTTGGCCAAAAAGGGCGTATGCGTTTTTTCCTGAATATATTCAGGAAAAAACGCATACGCCCTTTTTGGCCAACCAAGCAACCTGGAAAGGCAAATCAGCGCTACAAAGAAGTCTCGCTTCCCATCGGTCAAAAGGGCCATGCTGAATAAAGTGTCAAAACCAGAAATGCAGGACAGGCCATGGAGAAATGGGAGCCTTGCTACGCTGATGGGCGGGATGTAAATTGCCAACAGCCACTCTGGAGAAGTGTACGGTGTGTCCTGAAACATCTAAAAAACTCAGCTTAGAGAGCATAGGGCCCTTCCACTCATGGGCCTATAAATTGGGAAAACTAAAAATCAGCAAGACACACGCACCCCAAAGTTTTGGGCTACTCTGCTGACAAGAACCTCCACTTCGTTACACCTTAAATATCCCAGGAAAGAGAAGAATGGATAAAGAAGATGTGGTCCTTTTATACAATGGAATATCACTCAGCCATGAAATCAATGTCATAAGGCTAGTAGCAGCATGATGAGTGGACTTAGGTATGACGATTCTAAGTGAAATAAGTCACACAGAAAAAGACACTTATCATGAGATATCACTTATAGAGGGAATGTAAAAACCGCTACCCTTGAACTGAATTACAAAACAGAACAGAGTCACACGTTTAGAAAACACACTATGGCTGCTTAACGGGAAAGGTGAGGTGGGGTGATGCATAAAACAAGGGTTTCAAATTAGCTCAGATACCGTTCCATGAACCCAATATGTAATAGACAAGACCTACTCCTTGCTCAGTGAACTGGACTCAACACCCCCTATTCACCGCCCAAGAATATATCTGACTAGTAAGACTCTTCAAACCTATGTATTGATATCTCTCTGTAAGTGAGTCAAGTGGGTGTAAAGCGGCATAAACACAGCAGTGAAAAGCAGCTAAACCCCATTATAAAAATCAATTACTTTTAAAAACCCGTGAAACAAAGACAGTGAAAGAGAGAAAAATTCTTACAAAATTCGTTCAGGGGCTGTGATGCCACCTGGATTGACCATATCTAGACCCACAGCTGATTGAGACATAAGGGTGGACACTCTTGGGGCTGAGAGGTTTGGTGAGGTTGGGTGAGCAAACGCAGACCCTTTAAATTAATACGGCGTGGTACCCATCCCATGGGTCCCAAATCTCCAGGTTCAAGGGCATCGTCCTACACTGAAAACATGCATGAGAAACCCCGAAGATGGTACACCGTGTGATCGGGAAAGGTTTCTAAAACGCACCTCATTTCTCAACTCCTTGTGCTCCGGTTCGCCATTCCAGCCGCTTTACTAGCAATCTCCCTCCTTGGAGAATCAGCACCTTTATCCTCCTGTTCCGTACAGGTTGCAATTTGTCCTGAGGATGCACGGGAAGAGGGGGAACCAATGAGAGACTAGCTCTAGGTGTTGGGACAGGCACAGGTCACTCTATTTTCCCATCAGGAAGAAGAATTAACCACAGGCTCAGCCTGCCGCCAGGAACCAGAATACGGCCTGAAGCAATCCTGCGCTTGTGCGGCCAGCTCCCAAGAAAGCGAGTTGAATAATGGAGCTCAGGGGCACTGCAATTCACAAACCTGCAGACTTAGAAATGATAGCTCTCGTCCACAAATATATTGAGGGAAGGCAACGAAGAGGATTTGAAAGCAAGGCAGAATTGCAGGAAACAGATTTCAGGAGGTAGATTCGAATCGCCTTTAAAGCACAGGAAAAGCGGCAAAACCTCGACAATGATGCCCTTGGCCAAAAAGGGCGTATGCGTTTTTTCCTGAATATATTCAGGAAAAAACGCATACGCCCTTTTTGGCCAACCAAGCAACCTGGAAAGGCAAATCAGCGCTACAAAGAAGTCTCGCTTCCCATCGGTCAAAAGGGCCATGCTGAATAAAGTGTCAAAACCAGAAATGCAGGACAGGCCATGGAGAAATGGGAGCCTTGCTACGCTGATGGGCGGGATGTAAATTGCCAACAGCCACTCTGGAGAAGTGTACGGTGTGTCCTGAAACATCTAAAAAACTCAGCTTAGAGAGCATAGGGCACTTCCACTCATGGGCCTATAAATTGGGAAAACTAAAAATCAGCAAGATACAGGCACCCCAAAGTTTTGGGCTACTCTGCTGACAAGAACCTCCACTTCGTTACACCTTAAATATCCCAGGAAAGAGAAGAATGGATAAAGAAGATGTGGTCCTTATATACAGTGGAATATCACTCAGCCATGAAATCAATGTCATAAGGCTAGAAGCAGCATGATGAGTGGACTTAGGTATGACGATTCTAAGTGAAATAAGTCACACAGAAAAAGACACTTATCATGAGATATCACTTATAGAGGGAATGTAAAAACCGCTACCCTTGAACTGAATTACAAAACAGAACAGAGTCACACGTTTAGAAAACACACTATGGCTGCTTAACGGGAAAGGTGAGGTGGGGTGATGCATAAAACAAGGGTTTCAAATTAGCTCAGATACCGTTCCATGAACCCAATATGTAATAGACAAGACCTACTCCTTGCTCAGTGAACTGGACTCAACACCCCCTATTCACCGCCCAAGAATATATCTGACTAGTAAGACTCTTAAAACCTATGTATTGATATCTCTCTGTAAGTGAGTCAAGTGGGTGTAAAGCGGCATAAACACAGCAGTGAAAAGCAGCTAAACCCCATTATAAAAATCAATTACTTTTCAAAACCCGTGAAACAAAGACAGTGAAAGAGAGAGAAATTCTTACAAAATTCGTTCAGGGGCTGTGATGCCACCTGGATTGACCATATCTAGACCCACAGCTGATTGAGACATAAGGGTGGACACTCTTGGGGCTGAGAGGTTTGGTGAGGTTGGGTGAGCAAACGCAGACCCTTTAAATTAATACGGCGTGGTACCCATCCCATGGGTCCCAAATCTCCAGGTTCAAGGGCATCGTCCTACACTGAAAACATGCATGAGAAACCCCGAAGATGGTACACCGTGTGATCGGGAAAGGTTTCTAAAACGCACCTCATTTCTCAACTCCTTGTGCTCCGGTTCGCCATTCCAGCCGCTTTACTAGCAATCTCCCTCCTTGGAGAATCAGCACCTTTATCCTCCTGTTCCGTACAGGTTGCAATTTGTCCTGAGGATGCACGGGAAGAGGGGGAACCAATGAGAGACTAGCTCTAGGTGTTGGGACAGGCACAGGTCACTCTATTTTCCCATCAGGAAGAAGAATTAACCACAGGCTCAGCCTGCCGCCAGGAACCAGAATACGGCCTGAAGCAATCCTGCGCTTTTGCGGCCAGCTCCCAAGAAAGCGAGTTGAATAATGGAGCTCAGGGGCACTGCAATTCACAAACCTGCAGACTTAGAAATGATAGCTCTCGTCCACAAATATATTGAGGGAAGGCAACGAAGAGGATTTGAAAGCAAGGCAGAATTGCAGGAAACAGATTTCAGGAGGTAGATTCGAATCGCCTTTAAAGCACAGGAAAAGCGGCAAAACCTCGACAATGATGCCCTTGGCCAAAAAGGGCGTATGCGTTTTTTCCTGAATATATTCAGGAAAAAACGCATACGCCCTTTTTGGCCAACCAAGCAACCTGGAAAGGCAAATCAGCGCTACAAAGAAGTCTCGCTTCCCATCGGTCAAAAGGGCCATGCTGAATAAAGTGTCAAAACCAGAAATGCAGGACAGGCCATGGAGAAATGGGAGCCTTGCTACGCTGATGGGCGGGATGTAAATTGCCAACAGCCACTCTGGAGAAGTGTACGGTGTGTCCTGAAACATCTAAAAAACTCAGCTTAGAGAGCATAGGGCCCTTCCACTCATGGGCGTATAAATTGGGAAAACTAAAAATCAGCAAGACACAGGCACCCCAAAGTTTTGGGCTACTCTGCTGACAAGAACCTCCACTTCGTTACACCTTAAATATCCCAGGAAAGAGAAGAATGGATAAAGAAGATGTGGTCATTATATACAGTGGAATATCACTCAGCCATGAAATCAATGTCATAAGGTTAGAAGCAGCATGATGAGTGGAGTTAGGTATGACGATTCTAAGTGAAATAAGTCACACAGAAAAAGACACTTATCATGAGATATCACTTATAGAGGGAATGTAAAAACCGCTACCCTTGAACTGAATTACAAAACAGAACAGAGTCACACGTTTAGAAAACACACTATGGCTGCTTAACGGGAAAGGTGAGGTGGGGTGATGCATAAAACAAGGGTTTCAAATTAGCTCAGATACCGTTCCATGAACCCAATATGTAATAGACAAGACCTACTCCTTGCTCAGTGAACTGGACTCAACACCCCCTATTCACCGCCCAAGAATATATCTGACTAGTAAGACTCTTAAAACCTATGTATTGATATCTCTCTGTAAGTGAGTCAAGTGGGTGTAAAGCGGCATAAACACAGCAGTGAAAAGCAGCTAAACCCCATTATAAAAATCAATTACTTTTCAAAACCCGTGAAACAAAGACAGTGAAAGAGAGAGAAATTCTTACAAAATTCGTTCAGGGGCTGTGATGCCACCTGGATTGACCATATCTAGACCCACAGCTGATTGAGACATAAGGGTGGACACTCTTGGGGCTGAGAGCTTTGGTGAGGTTGGGTGAGCAAACGCAGACCCTTTAAATTAATACGGCGTGGTACCCATCCCATGGGTCCCAAATCTCCAGGTTCAAGGGCATCGTCCTACACTGAAAACATGCATGAGAAACCCCGAAGATGGTACACCGTGTGATCGGGAAAGGTTTCTAAAACGCACCTCATTTCTCAACTCCTTGTGCTCCGGTTCGCCATTCCAGCCTCTTTACTAGCAATCTCCCTCCTTGGAGAATCAGCACCTTTATCCTCCTGTTCCGTACAGGTTGCAATTTGTCCTGAGGATGCACGGGAAGAGGGGGAACCAATGAGAGACTAGCTCTAGGTGTTGGGCCAGGCACAGGTCACTCTATTTTCCCATCAGGAAGAAGAATTAACCACAGGCTCAGCCTGCCGCCAGGAACCAGAATACGGCCTGAAGCAATCCTGCGCTTTTGCGGCCAGCTCCCAAGAAAGCGAGTTGAATAATGGAGCTCAGGGGCACTGCAATTCACAAACCTGCAGACTTAGAAATGATAGCTCTCGTCCACAAATATATTGAGGGAAGGCAACGAAGAGGATTTGAAAGCAAGGCAGAATTGCAGGAAACAGATTTCAGGAGGTAGATTCGAATCGCCTTTAAAGCACAGGAAAAGCGGCAAAACCTCGACAATGATGCCCTTGGCCAAAAAGGGCGTATGCGTTTTTTCCTGAATATATTCAGGAAAAAACGCATACGCCCTTTTTGGCCAACCAAGCAACCTGGAAAGGCAAATCAGCGCTACAAAGAAGTCTCGCTTCCCATCGGTCAAAAGGGCCATGCTGAATAAAGTGTCAAAACCAGAAATGCAGGACAGGCCATGGAGAAATGGGAGCCTTGCTACGCTGATGGGCGGGATGTAAATTGCCAACAGCCACTCTGGAGAAGTGTACGGTGTGTCCTGAAACATCTAAAAAACTCAGCTTAGAGAGCATAGGGCCCTTCCACTCATGGGCCTATAAATTGGGAAAACTAAAAATCAGCAAGACACACGCACCCCAAAGTTTTGGGCTACTCTGCTGACAAGAACCTCCACTTCGTTACACCTTAAATATCCCAGGAAAGAGAAGAATGGATAAAGAAGATGTGGTCCTTTTATACAATGGAATATCACTCAGCCATGAAATCAATGTCATAAGGCTAGTAGCAGCATGATGAGTGGACTTAGGTATGACGATTCTAAGTGAAATAAGTCACACAGAAAAAGACACTTATCATGAGATATCACTTATAGAGGGAATGTAAAAACCGCTACCCTTGAACTGAATTACAAAACAGAACAGAGTCACACGTTTAGAAAACACACTATGGCTGCTTAACGGGAAAGGTGAGGTGGGGTGATGCATAAAACAAGGGTTTCAAATTAGCTCAGATACCGTTCCATGAACCCAATATGTAATAGACAAGACCTACTCCTTGCTCAGTGAACTGGACTCAACACCCCCTATTCACCGCCCAAGAATATATCTGACTAGTAAGACTCTTCAAACCTATGTATTGATATCTCTCTGTAAGTGAGTCAAGTGGGTGTAAAGCGGCATAAACACAGCAGTGAAAAGCAGCTAAACCCCATTATAAAAATCAATTACTTTTCAAAACCCGTGAAACAAAGACAGTGAAAGAGAGAAAAATTCTTACAAAATTCGTTCAGGGGCTGTGATGCCACCTGGATTGACCATATCTAGACCCACAGCTGATTGAGACATAAGGGTGGACACTCTTGGGGCTGAGAGGTTTGGTGAGGTTGGGTGAGCAAACGCAGACCCTTTAAATTAATACGGCGTGGTACCCATCCCATGGGTCCCAAATCTCCAGGTTCAAGGGCATCGTCCTACACTGAAAACATGCATGAGAAACCCCGAAGATGGTACACCGTGTGATCGGGAAAGGTTTCTAAAACGCACCTCATTTCTCAACTCCTTGTGCTCCGGTTCGCCATTCCAGCCGCTTTACTAGCAATCTCCCTCCTTGGAGAATCAGCACCTTTATCCTCCTGTTCCGTACAGGTTGCAATTTGTCCTGAGGATGCACGGGAAGAGGGGGAACCAATGAGAGACTAGCTCTAGGTGTTGGGACAGGCACAGGTCACTCTATTTTCCCATCAGGAAGAAGAATTAACCACAGGCTCAGCCTGCCGCCAGGAACCAGAATACGGCCTGAAGCAATCCTGCGCTTGTGCGGCCAGCTCCCAAGAAAGCGAGTTGAATAATGGAGCTCAGGGGCACTGCAATTCACAAACCTGCAGACTTAGAAATGATAGCTCTCGTCCACAAATATATTGAGGGAAGGCAACGAAGAGGATTTGAAAGCAAGGCAGAATTGCAGGAAACAGATTTCAGGAGGTAGATTCGAATCGCCTTTAAAGCACAGGAAAAGCGGCAAAACCTCGACAATGATGCCCTTGGCCAAAAAGGGCGTATGCGTTTTTTCCTGAATATATTCAGGAAAAAACGCATACGCCCTTTTTGGCCAACCAAGCAACCTGGAAAGGCAAATCAGCGCTACAAAGAAGTCTCGCTTCCCATCGGTCAAAAGGGCCATGCTGAATAAAGTGTCAAAACCAGAAATGCAGGACAGGCCATGGAGAAATGGGAGCCTTGCTACGCTGATGGGCGGGATGTAAATTGCCAACAGCCACTCTGGAGAAGTGTACGGTGTGTCCTGAAACATCTAAAAAACTCAGCTTAGAGAGCATAGGGCACTTCCACTCATGGGCCTATAAATTGGGAAAACTAAAAATCAGCAAGATACAGGCACCCCAAAGTTTTGGGCTACTCTGCTGACAAGAACCTCCACTTCGTTACACCTTAAATATCCCAGGAAAGAGAAGAATGGATAAAGAAGATGTGGTCCTTATATACAGTGGAATATCACTCAGCCATGAAATCAATGTCATAAGGCTAGAAGCAGCATGATGAGTGGACTTAGGTATGACGATTCTAAGTGAAATAAGTCACACAGAAAAAGACACTTATCATGAGATATCACTTATAGAGGGAATGTAAAAACCGCTACCCTTGAACTGAATTACAAAACAGAACAGAGTCACACGTTTAGAAAACACACTATGGCTGCTTAACGGGAAAGGTGAGGTGGGGTGATGCATAAAACAAGGGTTTCAAATTAGCTCAGATACCGTTCCATGAACCCAATATGTAATAGACAAGACCTACTCCTTGCTCAGTGAACTGGACTCAACACCCCCTATTCACCGCCCAAGAATATATCTGACTAGTAAGACTCTTAAAACCTATGTATTGATATCTCTCTGTAAGTGAGTCAAGTGGGTGTAAAGCGGCATAAACACAGCAGTGAAAAGCAGCTAAACCCCATTATAAAAATCAATTACTTTTCAAAACCCGTGAAACAAAGACAGTGAAAGAGAGAAAAATTCTTACAAAATTCGTTCAGGGGCTGTGATGCCACCTGGATTGACCATATCTAGACCCACAGCTGATTGAGACATAAGGGTGGACACTCTTGGGGCTGAGAGGTTTGGTGAGGTTGGGTGAGCAAACGCAGACCCTTTAAATTAATACGGCGTGGTACCCATCCCATGGGTCCCAAATCTCCAGGTTCAAGGGCATCGTCCTACACTGAAAACATGCATGAGAAACCCCGAAGATGGTACACCGTGTGATCGGGAAAGGTTTCTAAAACGCACCTCATTTCTCAACTCCTTGTGCTCCGGTTCGCCATTCCAGCCGCTTTACTAGCAATCTCCCTCCTTGGAGAATCAGCACCTTTATCCTCCTGTTCCGTACAGGTTGCAATTTGTCCTGAGGATGCACGGGAAGAGGGGGAACCAATGAGAGACTAGCTCTAGGTGTTGGGCCAGGCACAGGTCACTCTATTTTCCCATCAGGAAGAAGAATTAACCACAGGCTCAGCCTGCCGCCAGGAACCAGAATACGGCCTGAAGCAATCCTGCGCTTTTGCGGCCAGCTCCCAAGAAAGCGAGTTGAATAATGGAGCTCAGGGGCACTGCAATTCACAAACCTGCAGACTTAGAAATGATAGCTCTCGTCCACAAATATATTGAGGGAAGGCAACGAAGAGGATTTGAAAGCAAGGCAGAATTGCAGGAAACAGATTTCAGGAGGTAGATTCGAATCGCCTTTAAAGCACAGGAAAAGCGGCAAAACCTCGACAATGATGCCCTTGGCCAAAAAGGGCGTATGCGTTTTTTCCTGAATATATTCAGGAAAAAACGCATACGCCCTTTTTGGCCAACCAAGCAACCTGGAAAGGCAAATCAGCGCTACAAAGAAGTCTCGCTTCCCATCGGTCAAAAGGGCCATGCTGAATAAAGTGTCAAAACCAGAAATGCAGGACAGGCCATGGAGAAATGGGAGCCTTGCTACGCTGATGGGCGGGATGTAAATTGCCAACAGCCACTCTGGAGAAGTGTACGGTGTGTCCTGAAACATCTAAAAAACTCAGCTTAGAGAGCATAGGGCCCTTCCACTCATGGGCCTATAAATTGGGAAAACTAAAAATCAGCAAGACACAGGCACCCCAAAGTTTTGGGCTACTCTGCTGACAAGAACCTCCACTTCGTTACACCTTAAATATCCCAGGAAAGAGAAGAATGGATAAAGAAGATGTGGTCCTTATATACAATGGAATATCACTCAGCCATGAAATCAATGTCATAAGGCTAGTAGCAGCATGATGAGTGGACTTAGGTATGACGATTCTAAGTGAAATAAGTCACACAGAAAAAGACACTTATCATGAGATATCACTTATAGAGGGAATGTAAAAACCGCTACCCTTGAACTGAATTACAAAACAGAACAGAGTCACACGTTTAGAAAACACACTATGGCTGCTTAACGGGAAAGGTGAGGTGGGGTGATGCATAAAACAAGGGTTTCAAATTAGCTCAGATACCGTTCCATGAACCCAATATGTAATAGACAAGACCTACTCTTTGCTCAGTGAACTGGACTCAACACCCCCTATTCACCGCCCAAGAATATATCTGACTAGTAAGAATCTTAAAACCTATGTATTGATATCTCTCTGTAAGTGAGTCAAGTGGGTGTAAAGCGGCATAAACACAGCAGTGAAAAGCAGCTAAACCCCATTATAAAAATCAATTACTTTTCAAAACCCGTGAAACAAAGACAGTGAAAGAGAGAAAAATTCTTACAAAATTCGTTCAGGGGCTGTGATGCCACCTGGATTGACCATATCTAGACCCACAGCTGATTGAGACATAAGGGTGGACACTCTTGGGGCTGAGAGGTTTGGTGAGGTTGGGTGAGCAAACGCAGACCCTTTAAATTAATACGGCGTGGTACCCATCCCATGGGTCCCAAATCTCCAGGTTCAAGGGCATCGTCCTACACTGAAAACATGCATGAGAAACCCCGAAGATGGTACACCGTTTGATCGGGAAAGGTTTCTAAAACGCACCTCATTTCTCAACTCCTTGTGCTCCGGTTCGCCATTCCAGCCGCTTTACTAGCAATCTCCCTCCTTGGAGAATCAGCACCTTTATCCTCCTGTTCCGTACAGGTTGCAATTTGTCCTGAGGATGCACGGGAAGAGGGGGAACCAATGAGAGACTAGCTCTAGGTGTTGGGCCAGGCACAGGTCACTCTATTTTCCCATCAGGAAGAAGAATTAACCACAGGCTCAGCCTGCCGCCAGGAACCAGAATACGGCCTGAAGCAATCCTGCGCTTTTGCGGCCAGCTCCCAAGAAAGCGAGTTGAATAATGGAGCTCAGGGGCACTGCAATTCACAAACCTGCAGACTTAGAAATGATAGCTCTCGTCCACAAATATATTGAGGGAAGGCAACGAAGAGGATTTGAAAGCAAGGCAGAATTGCAGGAAACAGATTTCAGGAGGTAGATTCGAATCGCCTTTAAAGCACAGGAAAAGCGGCAAAACCTCGACAATGATGCCCTTGGCCAAAAAGGGCGTATGCGTTTTTTCCTGAATATATTCAGGAAAAAACGCATACGCCCTTTTTGGCCAACCAAGCAACCTGGAAAGGCAAATCAGCGCTACAAAGAAGTCTCGCTTCCCATCGGTCAAAAGGGCCATGCTGAATAAAGTGTCAAAACCAGAAATGCAGGACAGGCCATGGAGAAATGGGAGCCTTGCTACGCTGATGGGCGGGATGTAAATTGCCAACAGCCACTCTGGAGAAGTGTACGGTGTGTCCTGAAACATCTAAAAAACTCAGCTTAGAGACCATAGGGCCCTTCCACTCATGGGCGTATAAATTGGGAAAACTAAAAATCAGCAAGACACAGGCACCCCAAAGTTTTGGGCTACTCTGCTGACAAGAACCTCCACTTCGTTACACCTTAAATATCCCAGGAAAGAGAAGAATGGATAAAGAAGATGTGGTCCTTATATACAGTGGAATATCACTCAGCCATGAAATCAATGTCATAAGGTTAGAAGCAGCATGATGAGTGGAGTTAGGTATGACGATTCTAAGTGAAATAAGTCACACAGAAAAAGACACTTATCATGAGATATCACTTATAGAGGGAATGTAAAAACCGCTACCCTTGAACTGAATTACAAAACAGAACAGAGTCACACGTTTAGAAAACACACTATGGCTGCTTAACGGGAAAGGTGAGGTGGGGTGATGCATAAAACAAGGGTTTCAAATTAGCTCAGATACCGTTCCATGAACCCAATATGTAATAGACAAGACCTACTCCTTGCTCAGTGAACTGGACTCAACACCCCCTATTCACCGCCCAAGAATATATCTGACTAGTAAGACTCTTAAAACCTATGTATTGATATCTCTCTGTAAGTGAGTCAAGTGGGTGTAAAGCGGCATAAACACAGCAGTGAAAAGCAGCTAAACCCCATTATAAAAATCAATTACTTTTCAAAACCCGTGAAACAAAGACAGTGAAAGAGAGAGAAATTCTTACAAAATTCGTTCAGGGGCTGTGATGCCACCTGGATTGACCATATCTAGACCCACAGCTGATTGAGACATAAGGGTGGACACTCTTGGGGCTGAGAGCTTTGGTGAGGTTGGGTGAGCAAACGCAGACCCTTTAAATTAATACGGCGTGGTACCCATCCCATGGGTCCCAAATCTCCAGGTTCAAGGGCATCGTCCTACACTGAAAACATGCATGAGAAACCCCGAAGATGGTACACCGTGTGATCGGGAAAGGTTTCTAAAACGCACCTCATTTCTCAACTCCTTGTGCTCCGGTTCGCCATTCCAGCCTCTTTACTAGCAATCTCCCTCCTTGGAGAATCAGCACCTTTATCCTCCTGTTCCGTACAGGTTGCAATTTGTCCTGAGGATGCACGGGAAGAGGGGGAACCAATGAGAGACTAGCTCTAGGTGTTGGGCCAGGCACAGGTCACTCTATTTTCCCATCAGGAAGAAGAATTAACCACAGGCTCAGCCTGCCGCCAGGAACCAGAATACGGCCTGAAGCAATCCTGCGCTTTTGCGGCCAGCTCCCAAGAAAGCGAGTTGAATAATGGAGCTCAGGGGCACTGCAATTCACAAACCTGCAGACTTAGAAATGATAGCTCTCGTCCACAAATATATTGAGGGAAGGCAACGAAGAGGATTTGAAAGCAAGGCAGAATTGCAGGAAACAGATTTCAGGAGGTAGATTCGAATCGCCTTTAAAGCACAGGAAAAGCGGCAAAACCTCGACAATGATGCCCTTGGCCAAAAAGGGCGTATGCGTTTTTTCCTGAATATATTCAGGAAAAAACGCATACGCCCTTTTTGGCCAACCAAGCAACCTGGAAAGGCAAATCAGCGCTACAAAGAAGTCTCGCTTCCCATCGGTCAAAAGGGCCATGCTGAATAAAGTGTCAAAACCAGAAATGCAGGACAGGCCATGGAGAAATGGGAGCCTTGCTACGCTGATGGGCGGGATGTAAATTGCCAACAGCCACTCTGGAGAAGTGTACGGTGTGTCCTGAAACATCTAAAAAACTCAGCTTAGAGACCATAGGGCCCTTCCACTCATGGGCGTATAAATTGGGAAAACTAAAAATCAGCAAGAAAGAGGCACCCCAAAGTTTTGGGCTACTCTGCTGACAAGAACCTCCACTTCGTTACACCTTAAATATCCCAGGAAAGAGAAGAATGGATAAAGAAGATGTGGTCATTATATACAGTGGAATATCACTCAGCCATGAAATCAATGTCATAAGGTTAGAAGCAGCATGATGAGTGGAGTTAGGTATGACGATTCTAAGTGAAATAAGTCACACAGAAAAAGACACTTATCATGAGATATCACTTATAGAGGGAATGTAAAAACCGCTACCCTTGAACTGAATTACAAAACAGAACAGAGTCACACGTTTAGAAAACACACTATGGCTGCTTAACGGGAAAGGTGAGGTTGGGTGATGCATAAAACAAGGGTTTCAAATTAGCTCAGATACCGTTCCATGAACCCAATATGTAATAGACAAGACCTACTCCTTGCTCAGTGAACTGGACTCAACACCCCCTATTCACCGCCCAAGAATATATCTGACTAGTAAGACTCTTAAAACCTATGTATTGATATCTCTCTGTAAGTGAGTCAAGTGGGTGTAAAGCGGCATAAACACAGCAGTGAAAAGCAGCTAAACCCCATTATAAAAATCAATTACTTTTCAAAACCCGTGAAACAAAGACAGTGAAAGAGAGAGAAATTCTTACAAAATTCGTTCAGGGGCTGTGATGCCACCTGGATTGACCATATCTAGACCCACAGCTGATTGAGACATAAGGGTGGACACTCTTGGGGCTGAGAGGTTTGGTGAGGTTGGGTGAGCAAACGCAGACCCTTTAAATTAATACGGCGTGGTACCCATCCCATGGGTCCCAAATCTCCAGGTTCAAGGGCATCGTCCTACACTGAAAACATGCATGAGAAACCCCGAAGATGGTACACCGTGTGATCGGGAAAGGTTTCTAAAACGCACCTCATTTCTCAACTCCTTGTGCTCCGGTTCGCCATTCCAGCCTCTTTACTAGCAATCTCCCTCCTTGGAGAATCAGCACCTTTATCCTCCTGTTCCGTACAGGTTGCAATTTGTCCTGAGGATGCACGGGAAGAGGGGGAACCAATGAGAGACTAGCTCTAGGTGTTGGGCCAGGCACAGGTCACTCTATTTTCCCATCAGGAAGAAGAATTAACCACAGGCTCAGCCTGCCGCCAGGAACCAGAATACGGCCTGAAGCAATCCTGCGCTTTTGCGGCCAGCTCCCAAGAAAGCGAGTTGAATAATGGAGCTCAGGGGCACTGCAATTCACAAACCTGCAGACTTAGAAATGATAGCTCTCGTCCACAAATATATTGAGGGAAGGCAACGAAGAGGATTTGAAAGCAAGGCAGAATTGCAGGAAACAGATTTCAGGAGGTAGATTCGAATCGCCTTTAAAGCACAGGAAAAGCGGCAAAACCTCGACAATGATGCCCTTGGCCAAAAAGGGCGTATGCGTTTTTTCCTGAATATATTCAGGAAAAAACGCATACGCCCTTTTTGGCCAACCAAGCAACCTGGAAAGGCAAATCAGCGCTACAAAGAAGTCTCGCTTCCCATCGGTCAAAAGGGCCATGCTGAATAAAGTGTCAAAACCAGAAATGCAGGACAGGCCATGGAGAAATGGGAGCCTTGCTACGCTGATGGGCGGGATGTAAATTGCCAACAGCCACTCTGGAGAAGTGTACGGTGTGTCCTGAAACATCTAAAAAACTCAGCTTAGAGAGCATAGGGCCCTTCCACTCATGGGCGTATAAATTGGGAAAACTAAAAATCAGCAAGACACAGGCACCCCAAAGTTTTGGGCTACTCTGCTGACAAGAACCTCCACTTCGTTACACCTTAAATATCCCAGGAAAGAGAAGAATGGATAAAGAAGATGTGGTCCTTATATACAATGGAATATCACTCAGCCATGAAATCAATGTCATAAGGCTAGTAGCAGCATGATGAGTGGACTTAGGTATGACGATTCTAAGTGAAATAAGTCACACAGAAAAAGACACTTATCATGAGATATCACTTATAGAGGGAATGTAAAAACCGCTACCCTTGAACTGAATTACAAAACAGAACAGAGTCACACGTTTAGAAAACACACTATGGCTGCTTAACGGGAAAGGTGAGGTGGGGTGATGCATAAAACAAGGGTTTCAAATTAGCTCAGATACCGTTCCATGAACCCAATATGTAATAGACAAGACCTACTCCTTGCTCAGTGAACTGGACTCAACACCCCCTATTCACCGCCCAAGAATATATCTGACTAGTAAGACTCTTAAAACCTATGTATTGATATCTCTCTGTAAGTGAGTCAAGTGGGTGTAAAGCGGCATAAACACAGCAGTGAAAAGCAGCTAAACCCCATTATAAAAATCAATTACTTTTCAAAACCCGTGAAACAAAGACAGTGAAAGAGAGAAAAATTCTTACAAAATTCGTTCAGGGGCTGTGATGCCACCTGGATTGACCATATCTAGACCCACAGCTGATTGAGACATAAGGGTGGACACTCTTGGGGCTGAGAGGTTTGGTGAGGTTGGGTGAGCAAACGCAGACCCTTTAAATTAATACGGCGTGGTACCCATCCCATGGGTCCCAAATCTCCAGGTTCAAGGGCATCGTCCTACACTGAAAACATGCATGAGAAACCCCGAAGATGGTACACCGTGTGATCGGGAAAGGTTTCTAAAACGCACCTCATTTCTCAACTCCTTGTGCTCCGGTTCGCCATTCCAGCCGCTTTACTAGCAATCTCCCTCCTTGGAGAATCAGCACCTTTATCCTCCTGTTCTGTACAGGTTGCAATTTGTCCTGAGGATGCACGGGAAGAGGGGGAACCAATGAGAGACTAGCTCTAGGTGTTGGGCCAGGCACAGGTCACTCTATTTTCCCATCAGGAAGAAGAATTAACCACAGGCTCAGCCTGCCGCCAGGAACCAGAATACGGCCTGAAGCAATCCTGCGCTTTTGCGGCCAGCTCCCAAGAAAGCGAGTTGAATAATGGAGTTCAGGGGCACTGCAATTCACAAACCTGCAGACTTAGAAATGATAGCTCTCGTCCACAAATATATTGAGGGAAGGCAACGAAGAGGATTTGAAAGCAAGGCAGAATTGCAGGAAACAGATTTCAGGAGGTAGATTCGAATCGCATTTAAAGCACAGGAAAAGCGGCAAAACCTCGACAATGATGCCCTTGGCCAAAAAGGGCGTATGCGTTTTTTCCTGAATATATTCAGGAAAAAACGCATACGCCCTTTTTGGCCAACCAAGCAACCTGGAAAGGCAAATCAGCGCTACAAAGAAGTCTCGCTTCCCATCGGTCAAAAGGGCCATGCTGAATAAAGTGTCAAAACCAGAAATGCAGGACAGGCCATGGAGAAATGGGAGCCTTGCTACGCCGATGGGCGGGATGTAAATTGCCAACAGCCACTCTGGAGAAGTGTACGGTGTGTCCTGAAACATCTAAAAAACTCAGCTTAGAGAGCATAGGGCCCTTCCACTCATGGGCCTATAAATTGGGAAAACTAAAAATCAGCAAGACACAGGCACCCCAAAGTTTTGGGCTACTCTGCTGACAAGAACCTCCACTTCGTTACACCTTAAATATCCCAGGAAAGAGAAGAATGGATAAAGAAGATGTGGTCCTTTTATACAATGGAATATCACTCAGCCATGAAATCAATGTCCTAAGGCTAGTAGCAGCATGATGAGTGGACTTAGGTATGACGATTCTAAGTGAAATAAGTCACACAGAAAAAGACACTTATCATGAGATATCACTTATAGAGGGAATGTAAAAACCGCTACCCTTGAACTGAATTACAAAACAGAACAGAGTCACACGTTTAGAAAACACACTATGGCTGCTTAACGGGAAAGGTGAGGTGGGGTGATGCATAAAACAAGGGTTTCAAATTAGCTCAGATACCGTTCCATGAACCCAATATGTAATAGACAAGACCTACTCCTTGCTCAGTGAACTGGACTCAACACCCCCTATTCACCGTCCAAGAATATATCTGACTAGTAAGACTCTTAAAACCTATGTATTGATATCTCTCTGTAAGTGAGTCAAGTGGGTGTAAAGCGGCAAAAACACAGCAGTGAAAAGCAGCTAAACCCCATTATAAAAATCAATTACTTTTAAAAACCCATGAAACAAAGACAGTGAAAGAGAGAGAAATTCTTACAAAAGTCGTTCAGGGGCTGTGATGCCACCTGGATTGACCATATATAGACCCACAGCTGATTGAGATATAAGGGTGGACACTCTTGGGGCTGAGAGGTTTGGTGAGGTTGGGTGAGCAAACGCAGACCCTTTAAATTAATACGGCGTGGTACCCATCCCATGGGTCCCAAATCTCCAGGTTCAAGGGCATCGTCCTACACTGAAAACATGCATGAGAAACCCCGAAGATGGTACACCGTGTGATCGGGAAAGGTTTCTAAAACGCACCTCATTTCTCAACTCCTTGTGCTCCGGTTCGCCATTCCAGCCGCTTTACTAGCAATCTCCCTCCTTGGAGAATCAGCACCTTTATCCTCCTGTTCCGTACAGGTTGCAATTTGTCCTGAGGATGCACGGGAAGAGGGGGAACCAATGAGAGACTAGCTCTAGGTGTTGGGCCAGGCACAGGTCACTCTATTTTCCCATCAGGAAGAAGAATTAACCACAGGCTCAGCCTGCCGCCAGGAACCAGAATACGGCCTGAAGCAATCCTGCGCTTTTGCGGCCAGCTCCCAAGAAAGCGAGTTGAAGAATGGAGCTCAGGGGCACTGCAATTCACAAACCTGCAGACTTAGAAATGATAGCTCTCGTCCACAAATATATTGAGGGAAGGCAACGAAGAGGATTTGAAAGCAAGGCAGAATTGCAGGAAACAGATTTCAGGAGGTAGATTCGAATCGCCTTTAAAGCACAGGAAAAGCGGCAAAACCTCGACAATGATGCCCTTGGCCAAAAAGGGCGTATGCGTTTTTTCCTGAATATATTCAGGAAAAAACGCATACGCCCTTTTTGGCCAACCAAGCAACCTGGAAAGGCAAATCAGCGCTACAAAGAAGTCTCGCTTCCCATCGGTCAAAAGGGCCATGCTGAATAAAGTGTCAAAACCAGAAATGCAGGACAGGCCATGGAGAAATGGGAGCCTTGCTACGCTGATGGGCGGGATGTAAATTGCCAACAGCCACTCTGGAGAAGTGTACGGTGTGTCCTGAAACATCTAAAAAACTCAGCTTAGAGAGCATAGGGCCCTTCCACTCATGGGCGTATAAATTGGGAAAACTAAAAATCAGCAAGACACAGGCACCCCAAAGTTTTGGGCTACTCTGCTGACAAGAACCTCCACTTCGTTACACCTTAAATATCCCAGGAAAGAGAAGAATGGATAAAGAAGATGTGGTCCTTATGTACAATGGAATATCACTCAGCCATGAAATCAATGTCATAAGGCTAGTGGCAGCATGATGAGGGGATTTAGGTATGACGATTCTAAGTGAAATAAGTCACACAGAGAAAGACACTTATCATGAGATATCACTTATAGAGGGAATGTAAAAACCGCTACCCTTGAACTGAATTACAAAACAGAACAGAGTCACACGTTTAGAAAACACACTATGGCTGCTTAACGGGAAAGGTGATGTGGGGTGATGCATAAAACAAGGGTTTCAAATTAGCTCAGATACCGTTCCATGAACCCAATATGTAATAGACAAGACCTACTCCTTGCTCAGTGAACTGGACTCAACACCCCCTATTCACCGTCCAAGAATATATCTGACTAGTAAGACTCTTAAAACCTATGTATTGATATCTCTCTGTAAGTGAGTCAAGTGGGTGTAAAGCGGCAAAAACACAGCAGTGAAAAGCAGCTAAACCCCATTATAAAAATCAATTACTTTTAAAAACCCGTGAAACAAAGACAGTGAAAGAGAGAGAAATTCTTACAAAAGTCGTTCAGGGGCTGTGATGCCACCTGGATTGACCATATGTAGACCCACAGCTGATTGAGACATAAGGGTGGACACTCTTGGGGCTGAGAGGTTTGGTGAGGTTGGGTGAGCAAACGCAGACCCTTTAAATTAATACGGCGTGGTACCCATCCCATGGGTCCCAAATCTCCAGGTTCAAGGGCATCGTCCTACACTGAAAACATGCATGAGAAACCCCGAAGATGGTACACCGTGTGATCGGGAAAGGTTTCTAAAACGCACCTCATTTCTCAACTCCTTGTGCTCCGGTTCGCCATTCCAGCCGCTTTCCTAGCAATCTCCCTCCTTGGAGAATCAGCACCTTTATCCTCCTGTTCCGTACAGGTTGCAATTTGTCCTGAGGATGCACGGGAAGAGGGGGAACCAATGAGAGACTAGCTCTAGGTGTTGGGACAGGCACAGGTCACTCTATTTTCCCATCAGGAAGAAGAATTAACCACAGGCTCAGCCTGCCGCCAGGAACGAGAATACGGCCTGAAGCAATCCTGCGCTTTTGCGGCCAGCTCCCAAGAAAGCGAGTTGAATAATGGAGCTCAGGGGCACTGCAATTCACAAACCTGCAGACTTAGAAATGATAGCTCTCGTCCACAAATATATTGAGGGAAGGCAACGAAGAGGATTTGAAAGCAAGGCAGAATTGCAGGAAACAGATTTCAGGAGGTAGATTCGAATCGCCTTTAAAGCACAGGAAAAGCGGCAAAACCTCGACAATGATGCCCTTGGCCAAAAAGGGCGTATGCGTTTTTTCCTGAATATATTCAGGAAAAAACGCATACGCCCTTTTTGGCCAACCAAGCAACCTGGAAAGGCAAATCAGCACTACAAAGAAGTCTCGCTTCCCATCGGTCAAAAGGGCCATGCTGAATAAAGTGTCAAAACCAGAAATGCAGGACAGGCCATGGAGAAATGGGAGCCTTGCTACGCTGATGGGCGGGATGTAAATTGCCAACAGCCACTCTGGAGAAGTGTACGGTGTGTCCTGAAACATCTAAAAAACTCAGCTTAGAGAGCATAGGGCCCTTCCACTCATGGGCGTATAAATTGGGAAAACTAAAAATCAGCAAGACACAGGCACCCCAAAATTTTGGGCTACTCTGCTGACAAGAACCTCCACTTCGTTACACCTTAAATATTCCAGGAAAGAGAAGAATGGATAAAGAAGATGTGGTCCTTATATACAGTGGAATATCACTCAGCCATGAAATCAATGTCATAAGGCTAGAAGCAGCATGATGAGTGGACTTAGGTATGACGATTCTAAGTGAAATAAGTCACACAGAAAAAGACACTTATCATGAGATATCACTTATAGAGGGAATGTAAAAACCGCTACCCTTGAACTGAATTACAAAACAGAACAGAGTCACACGTTTAGAAAACACACTATGGCTGCTTAACGGGAAAGGTGAGGTGGGGTGATGCATAAAACAAGGGTTTCAAATTAGCTCAGATACCGTTCCATGAACCCAATATGTAATAGACAAGACCTACTCCTTGCTCAGTGAACTGGACTCAACACCCCCTATTCACCGCCCAAGAATATATCTGACTAGTAAGACTCTTAAAACCTATGTATTGATATCTCTCTGTAAGTGAGTCAAGTGGGTGTAAAGCGGCATAAACACAGCAGTGAAAAGCAGCTAAACCCCATTATAAAAATCAATTACTTTTCAAAACCCGTGAAACAAAGACAGTGAAAGAGAGAGAAATTCTTACAAAATTCGTTCAGGGGCTGTGATGCCACCTGGATTGACCATATCTAGACCCACAGCTGATTGAGACATAAGGTTGGACACTCTTGGGGCTGAGAGGTTTGGTGAGGTTGGGTGAGCAAACGCAGACCCTTTAAATTAATACGGCGTGGTACCCATCCCATGGGTCCCAAATCTCCAGGTTCAAGGGCATCGTCCTACACTGAAAACATGCATGAAAAACCCCGAAGATGGTACACCGTGTGATCGGGAAAGGTTTCTAAAACGCACCTCATTTCTCAACTCCTTGTGCTCCGGTTCGCCATTCCAGCCGCTTTACTAGCAATCTCCCTCCTTGGAGAATCAGCACCTTTATCCTCCTGTTCCGTACAGGTTGCAATTTGTCCTGAGGATGCACGGGAAGAGGGGGAACCAATGAGAGACTAGCTCTAGGTGTTGGGACAGGCACAGGTCACTCTATTTTCCCATCAGGAAGAAGAATTAACCACAGGCTCAGCCTGCCGCCAGGAACCAGAATACGGCCTGAAGCAATCCTGCGCTTTTGCGGCCACCTCCCAAGAAAGCGAGTTGAATAATGGAGTTCAGGGGCACTGCAATTCACAAACCTGCAGACTTAGAAATGATAGCTCTCGTCCACAAATATATTGAGGGAAGGCAACGAAGAGGATTTGAAAGCAAGGCAGAATTGCAGGAAACAGATTTCAGGAGGTAGATTCGAATCGCCTTTAAAGCACAGGAAAAGCGGCAAAACCTCGACAATGATGCCCTTGGCCAAAAAGGGCGTATGCGTTTTTTCCTGAATATATTCAGGAAAAAACGCATACGCCCTTTTTGGCCAACCAAGCAACCTGGAAAGGCAAATCAGCGCTACAAAGAAGTCTCGCTTCCCATCGGTCAAAAGGGCCATGCTGAATAAAGTGTCAAAACCAGAAATGCAGGACAGGCCATGGAGAAATGGGAGCCTTGCTACGCTGATGGGCGGGATGTAAATTGCCAACAGCCACTCTGGAGAAGTGTACGGTGTGTCCTGAAACATCTAAAAAACTCAGCTTAGAGAGCATAGGGCCCTTCCACTCATGGGCGTATAAATTGGGAAAACTAAAAATCAGCAAGACACAGGCACCCCAAAGTTTTGGGCTACTCTGCTGACAAGAACCTCCACTTCGTTACACCTTAAATATCCCAGGAAAGAGAAGAATGGATAAAGAAGATGTGGTCCTTATATACAATGGAATATCACTCAGCCATGAAATCAATGTCATAAGGCTAGTAGCAGCATGATGAGTGGACTTAGGTATGACGATTCTAAGTGAAATAAGTCACACAGAAAAAGACACTTATCATGAGATATCACTTATAGAGGGAATGTAAAAACCGCTACCCTTGAACTGAATTACAAAACAGAACAGAGTCACACGTTTAGAAAACACACTATGGCTGCTTAACGGGAAAGGTGAGGTGGGGTGATGCATAAAACAAGGGTTTCAAATTAGCTCAGATACCGTTCCATGAACCCAATATGTAATAGACAAGACCTACTCCTTGCTCAGTGAACTGGACTCAACACCCCCTATTCACCGCCCAAGAATATATCTGACTAGTAAGAATCTTAAAACCTATGTATTGATATCTCTCTGTAAGTGAGTCAAGTGGGTGTAAAGCGGCATAAACACAGCAGTGAAAAGCAGCTAAAGCCCATTATAAAAATCAATTACTTTTCAAAACCCGTGAAACAAAGACAGTGAAAGAGAGAGAAATTCTTACAAAATTCGTTCAGGGGCTGTGATGCCACCTGCATTGACCATATCTAGACCCACAGCTGATTGAGACATAAGGGTGGACACTCTTGGGGCTGAGAGGTTTGGTGAGGTTGGGTGAGCAAACGCAGACCCTTTAAAGTAATACAGCGTGGTACCCATCCCATGGGTCCCAAATCTCCAGGTTCAAGGGCATCGTCCTACACTGAAAACATGCATGAGAAACCCCGAAGATGGTACACCGTGTGATCGGGAAAGGTTTCTAAAACGCACCTCATTTCTCATCTCCTTGTGCTCCGCTTCGCCATTCCAGCCGCTTTCCTAGCAATCTCCCTCCTTGGAGAATCAGCACCTTTATCCTCCTGTTCCGTACAGCTTGCAATTGGTCCTGAGGATGCACGGGAAGAGGGGGAACCAATGAGAGACTAGCTCTAGGTGTTGGGACAGGCACAGGTCACTCTATTTTCCCATCAGGAAGAAGAATTAACCACAGGCTCAGCCTGCCGCCTGGAACCAGAATACGGCCTGAAGCAATCCTGCGCTTTTGCGGCCAGCTCCCAAGAAAGCGAGTTGAAGAATGGAGCTCAGGGGCACTGCAATTCACAAACCTGCAGACTTAGAAATGATAACTCTCGTCCACGAATATATTGAGGGAAGGCAACGAAGAGGATTTGAAAGCAAGGCAGAATTGCAGGAAACAGATTTCAGGAGGTAGATTCGAATCGCCTTTAAAGCACAGGAAAAGCGGCAAAACCTCGATAATGATGCCCTTGGCCAAAAAGGGCGTATGCGTTTTTTCCTGAATATATTCAGGAAAAAACGCATACGCCCTTTTTGGCCAACCAAGCAACCTGGAAAGGCAAATCAGCGCTACAAAGAAGTCTCGCTTCCCATCGGTCAAAAGGGCCATGCTGAATAAAGTGTCAAAACCAGAAATGCAGGACAGGCCATGGAGAAATGGGAGCCTTGCTACGCTGATGGGCGGGATGTAAATTGCCAACAGCCACTCTGGAGAAGTGTACGGTGTGTCCTGAAACATCTAAAAAACTCAGCTTAGAGAGCATAGGGCCCTTCCACTCATGGGCGTATAAATTGGGAAAACTAAAAATCAGCAAGACACAGGCACCCCAAAGTTTTGGACTACTCTGTTGACAAGAACCTCCACTTCGTTACACCTTAAATATCCCAGGAAAGAGAAGAATGGATAAAGAAGATGTGGTCCTTATATACAATGGAATATCACTCAGCCATGAAATCAATGTCATAAGGCTAGTAGCAGCATGATGAGTGGATTTAGGTATGACGAGTCTAAGTGAAATAATTCACACAGAAAAAGACACATATCATGAGATATCACTTATAGAGGGAATGTAAAAACCGCTACCCTTGAACTGAATTACAAAACAGAACAGAGTCACACGTTTACAAATCAGACTATGGCTGCTTAACGGGAAAGGTGAGGTGGGGTGATGCATAAAACAAGGGTTTCAAATTAGCTCAGATACCGTTCCATGAACCCAATATGTAATACACAAGACCTACTCCTTGCTCAGTGAACTGGACTCAACACCCCCTATTCACCGCCCAATAATATATCTGACTAGTAAGACTCTTAAAACCTATGTATTGATATCTCTCTGTAAGTGAGTCAAGTGGGTGTAAAGCGGCATAAACACAGCAGTGAAAAGCAGCTAAACCCCATTATAAAAATCAATTACTTTTCAAAACCCGTGAAAAAAAGACAGTGAAAGAGAGAGAAATTCTTACAAAATTCGTTAAGGGGCTGTGATGCCACCTGGATTGACCATATCTAGACCCACAGCTGATTGAGACATAAGGGTGGACACTCTTGGGGCTGAGAGGTTTGGTGAGGTTGGGTGAGCAAACGCAGACCCTTTAAAGTAATATAGCGTGGTACCCATCCCATGGGTCCCAAATCTCCAGGTTCAAGGGCATCGTCCTACACTGAAAACATGCATGAGAAACCCCGAAGATGGTACACCGTGTGATCGGGAAAGGTTTCTAAAACGCACCTCATTTCTCATCTCCTTGTGCTCCGCTTCGCCATTCCAGCCGCTTTCCTAGCAATCTCCCTCCTTGGAGAATCAGCACCTTTATCCTCCTGTTCCGTACAGCTTGCAATTGGTCCTGAGGATGCACGGGAAGAGGGGGAACCAATGAGAGACTAGCTCTAGGTGTTGGGACAGGCACAGGTCACTCTATTTTCCCATCAGGAAGAAGAATTAACCACAGGCTCAGCCTGCCGCCAGGAACCAGAATACGGCCTGAAGCAATCCTGCGCTTTTGCGGCCAGCTCCCAAGAAAGCGAGTTGAATAATGGAGCTCAGGGGCACTGCAATTCACAAACCTGCAGACTTAGAAATGATAACTCTCGTCCACAAATATATTGAGGGAAGGCAACGAAGAGGATTTGAAAGCAAGGCAGAATTGCAGGAAACAGATTTCAGGAGGTAGATTCGAATCGCCTTTAAAGCACAGGAAAAGCGGCAAAACCTCGACAATGATGCCCTTGGCCAAAAAGGGCGTATGCGTTTTTTCCAGAATATATTCAGGAAAAAACGCATACGCCCTTTTTGGCCAACCAAGCAACCTGGAAAGGCAAATCAGCGCTACAAAGAAGTCTCGCTTCCCATCGGTCAAAAGGGCCATGCTGAATAAAGTGTCAAAACCAGAAATGCAGGACAGGCCATGGAGAAATAGGAGCCTTGCTACGCTGATGGGCGGGATGTAAATTGCCAAAAGCCACTCTAGAGAAGTGTACGGTGTGTCCTGAAACATCTAAAAAACTCAGCTTAGAGAGCATAGGGCACTTCCACTCATGGGCGTATAAATTGGGAAAACTAAAAATCAGCAAGACACAGGCACCCCAAAGTTTTGGGCTACTCTGTTGACAAGAACCTCCACTTCGTTACACCTTAAATATCCCGGGAAAGAGAAGAATGGATAAAGAAGTTGTGGTCCTTATGTACAATGGAATATCACTCAGCCATGAAATCAATGTCATAAGGCTAGTAGCAGCATGATGAGTGGATTTAGGTATGACGATTCTAAGTGAAATAAGTCCCACAGAAAAAGACACTTATCATGAGATATCACTTATAGAGGGAATGTAAAAACCGCTACCCTTGAACTGAATTACAAAACAGAACAGAGTCACACGTTTAGAAAACACACTATGGCTGCTTAACGGGAAAGGTGAGGTGGGGTGATGCATAAAACAAGGGTTTCAAATTAGCTCAGATACCGTTCCATGAACCCAATATGTAACAGACAAGACCTACTCCTTGCTCAGTGAACTGGACTCAACACCCCCTATTCACCGCCCAAGAATATATCTGACTAGTAAGAATCTTAAAACCTATGTATTGATATCTCTCTGTAAGTGAGTCAAGTGGGTGTAAAGCGGCATAAACACAGCAGTGAAAAGCAGCTAAACCCCATTATAAAAATCAATTACTTTTAAAAACCCGTGAAACAAAGACAGTGAAAGAGAGAGAAATTCTTACAAAATTCGTTCAGGGGCTGTGATGCCACCTGCATTGAACATATCTAGACCCACAGCTGATTGAGACATAAGGGTGGACACTCTTGGGGCTGAGAGGTTTGGTGAGGTTGGGTGAGCAAACGCAGACCCTTTAAAGTAATACAGCGTGGTACCCATCCCATGGGTCCCAAATCTCCAGGTTCAAGGGCATCGTCCTACACTGAAAACATGCATGAGAAACCCCGAAGATGGTACACCGTGTGATCGGGAAAGGTTTCTAAAACGCACCTCATTTCTCATCTCCTTGTGCTCCGCTTCGCCATTCCAGCCGCTTTCCTAGCAATCTCCCTCCTTGGAGAATCAGCACCTTTATCCTCCTGTTCCGTACAGGTTGCAATTTGTCCTGAGGATGCACGGGAAGAGGGGGAACCAATGAGAGACTAGCTCTAGGTGTTGGGACAGGCACAGGTCACTCTATTTTCCCATCAGGAAGAAGAATTAACCACAGGCTCAGCCTGCCGCCAGGAACCAGAATACGGCCTGAAGCAATCCTGCGCTTTTGCGGCCAGCTCCCAAGAAAGCGAGTTGAAGAATGGAGCTCAGGGGCACTGCAATTCACAAACCTGCAGACTTAGAAATGATAACTCTCGTCCACAGATATATTGAGGGAAGGCAACGAAGAGGATTTGAAAGCAAGGCAGAATTGCAGGAAACAGATTTCAGGAGGTAGATTCGAATCGCCTTTAAAGCACAGGAAAAGCGGCAAAACCTCGACAATGATGCCCTTGGCCAAAAAGGGCGTATGCGTTTTTTCCTGAATATATTCAGGAAAAAACGCATACGCCCTTTTTGGCCAACCAAGCAACCTGGAAAGGCAAATCAGCGCTACAAAGAAGTCTCGCTTCCCATCGGTCAAAAGGGCCATGCTGAATAAAGTGTCAAAACCAGAAATGCAGGACAGGCCATGGAGAAATAGGAGCCTTGCTACGCTGATGGGCGGGATGTAAATTGCCAAAAGCCACTCTAGAGAAGTGTACGGTGTGTCCTGAAACATCTAAAAAACTCAGCTTAGAGAGCATAGGGCACTTCCACTCATGGGCGTATAAATTGGGAAAACTAAAAATCAGCAAGACACAGGCACCCCAAAGTTTTGGGCTACTCTGTTGACAAGAACCTCCACTTCGTTACACCTTAAATATCCCGGGAAAGAGAAGAATGGATAAAGAAGTTGTGGTCCTTATGTACAATGGAATATCACTCAGCCATGAAATCAATGTCATAAGGCTAGTAGCAGCATGATGAGTGGATTTAGGTATGACGATTCTAAGTGAAATAAGTCCCACAGAAAAAGACACTTATCATGAGATATCACTTATAGAGGGAATGTAAAAACCGCTACCCTTGAACTGAATTACAAAACAGAACAGAGTCACACGTTTAGAAAACACACTATGGCTGCTTAACGGGAAAGGTGAGGTGGGGTGATGCATAAAAGAAGGGTTTCAAATTAGCTCAGATACCGTTCCATGAACCCAATATGTAATAGACAAGACCTACTCCTTGCTCAGTGAACTGGACTCAACACCCCCTATTCACCGCCCAAGAATATATCTGACTAGTAAGAATCTTAAAACCTATGTATTGATATCTCTCTGTAAGTGAGTCAAGTGGGTGTAAAGCGGCATAAACACAGCAGTGAAAAGCAGCTAAAGCCCATTATAAAAATCAATTACTTTTCAAAACCCGTGAAACAAAGACAGTGAAAGAGAGAGAAATTCTTACAAAATTCGTTCAGGGGCTGTGATGCCACCTGCATTGACCATATCTAGACCCACAGCTGATTGAGACATAAGGGTGGACACTCTTGGGGCTGAGAGGTTTGGTGAGGTTGGGTGAGCAAACGCAGACCCTTTAAAGTAATACAGCGTGGTACCCATCCCATGGGTCCCAAATCTCCAGGTTCAAGGGCATCGTCCTACACTGAAAACATGCATGAGAAACCCCGAAGATGGTACACCGTGTGATCGGGAAAGGTTTCTAAAACGCACCTCATTTCTCATCTCCTTGTGCTCCGCTTCGCCATTCCAGCCGCTTTCCTAGCAATCTCCCTCCTTGGAGAATCAGCACCTTTATCCTCCTGTTCCGTACAGCTTGCAATTGGTCCTGAGGATGCACGGGAAGAGGGGGAACCAATGAGAGACTAGCTCTAGGTGTTGGGACAGGCACAGGTCACTCTATTTTCCCATCAGGAAGAAGAATTAACCACAGGCTCAGCCTGCCGCCTGGAACCAGAATACGGCCTGAAGCAATCCTGCGCTTTTGCGGCCAGCTCCCAAGAAAGCGAGTTGAAGAATGGAGCTCAGGGGCACTGCAATTCACAAACCTGCAGACTTAGAAATGATAACTCTCGTCCACGAATATATTGAGGGAAGGCAACGAAGAGGATTTGAAAGCAAGGCAGAATTGCAGGAAACAGATTTCAGGAGGTAGATTCGAATCGCCTTTAAAGCACAGGAAAAGCGGCAAAACCTCGATAATGATGCCCTTGGCCAAAAAGGGCGTATGCGTTTTTTCCTGAATATATTCAGGAAAAAACGCATACGCCCTTTTTGGCCAACCAAGCAACCTGGAAAGGCAAATCAGCGCTACAAAGAAGTCTCGCTTCCCATCGGTCAAAAGGGCCATGCTGAATAAAGTGTCAAAACCAGAAATGCAGGACAGGCCATGGAGAAATGGGAGCCTTGCTACGCTGATGGGCGGGATGTAAATTGCCAACAGCCACTCTGGAGAAGTGTACGGTGTGTCCTGAAACATCTAAAAAACTCAGCTTAGAGAGCATAGGGCCCTTCCACTCATGGGCGTATAAATTGGGAAAACTAAAAATCAGCAAGACACAGGCACCCCAAAGTTTTGGACTACTCTGTTGACAAGAACCTCCACTTCGTTACACCTTAAATATCCCAGGAAAGAGAAGAATGGATAAAGAAGATGTGGTCCTTATATACAATGGAATATCACTCAGCCATGAAATCAATGTCATAAGGCTAGTAGCAGCATGATGAGTGGATTTAGGTATGACGAGTCTAAGTGAAATAATTCACACAGAAAAAGACACATATCATGAGATATCACTTATAGAGGGAATGTAAAAACCGCTACCCTTGAACTGAATTACAAAACAGAACAGAGTCACACGTTTAGAAAACACACTATGGCTGCTTAACGGGAAAGGTGAGGTGGGGTGATGCATAAAACAAGGGTTTCAAATTAGCTCAGATACCGTTCCATGAACCCAATATGTAACAGACAAGACCTACTCCTTGCTCAGTGAACTGGACTCAACACCCCCTATTCACCGCCCAAGAATATATCTGACTAGTAAGAATCTTAAAACCTATGTATTGATATCTCTCTGTAAGTGAGTCAAGTGGGTGTAAAGCGGCATAAACACAGCAGTGAAAAGCAGCTAAACCCCATTATAAAAATCAATTACTTTTAAAAACCCGTGAAACAAAGACAGTGAAAGAGAGAGAAATTCTTACGAAATTCGTTCAGGGGCTGTGATGCCACCTGCATTGAACATATCTAGACCCACAGCTGATTGAGACATAAGGGTGGACACTCTTGGGGCTGAGAGGTTTGGTGAGGTTGGGTGAGCAAACGCAGACCCTTTAAAGTAATACAGCGTGGTACCCATCCCATGGGTCCCAAATCTCCAGGTTCAAGGGCATCGTCCTACACTGAAAACATGCATGAGGAACCCCGAAGATGGTACACCGTGTGATCGGGAAAGGTTTCTAAAACGCACCTCATTTCTCATCTCCTTGTGCTCCGCTTCGCCATTCCAGCCGCTTTCCTAGCAATCTCCCTCCTTGGAGAATCAGCACCTTTATCCTCCTGTTCCGTACAGGTTGCAATTTGTCCTGAGGATGCACGGGAAGAGGGGGAACCAATGAGAGACTAGCTCTAGGTGTTGGGACAGGCACAGGTCACTCTATTTTCCCATCAGGAAGAAGAATTAACCACAGGCTCAGCCTGCCGCCAGGAACCAGAATACGGCCTGAAGCAATCCTGCGCTTTTGCGGCCAGCTCCCAAGAAAGCGAGTTGAAGAATGGAGCTCAGGGGCACTGCAATTCACAAACCTGCAGACTTAGAAATGATAACTCTCGTCCACAGATATATTGAGGGAAGGCAACGAAGAGGATTTGAAAGCAAGGCAGAATTGCAGGAAACAGATTTCAGGAGGTAGATTCGAATCGCCTTTAAAGCACAGGAAAAGCGGCAAAACCTCGACAATGATGCCCTTGGCCAAAAAGGGCGTATGCGTTTTTTCCTGAATATATTCAGGAAAAAACGCATACGCCCTTTTTGGCCAACCAAGCAACCTGGAAAGGCAAATCAGCGCTACAAAGAAGTCTCGCTTCCCATCGGTCAAAAGGGCCATGCTGAATAAAGTGTCAAAACCAGAAATGCAGGACAGGCCATGGAGAAATAGGAGCCTTGCTACGCTGATGGGCGGGATGTAAATTGCCAAAAGCCACTCTAGAGAAGTGTACGGTGTGTCCTGAAACATCTAAAAAACTCAGCTTAGAGAGCATAGGGCACTTCCACTCATGGGCGTATAAATTGGGAAAACTAAAAATCAGCAAGACACAGGCACCCCAAAGTTTTGGGCTACTCTGTTGCCAAGAACCTCCACTTCGTTACACCTTAAATATCCCGGGAAAGAGAAGAATGGATAAAGAAGTTGTGGTCCTTATGTACAATGGAATATCACTCAGCCATGAAATCAATGTCATAAGGCTAGTAGCAGCATGATGAGTGGATTTAGGTATGACGATTCTAAGTGAAATAAGTCCCACAGAAAAAGACACTTATCATGAGATATCACTTATAGAGGGAATGTAAAAACCGCTACCCTTGAACTGAATTACAAAACAGAACAGAGTCACACGTTTAGAAAACACACTATGGCTGCTTAACGGGAAAGGTGAGGTGGGGTGATGCATAAAACAAGGGTTTCAAATTAGCTCAGATACCGTTCCATGAACCCAATATGTAATAGACAAGACCTACTCCTTGCTCAGTGAACTGGACTCAACACCCCCTATTCACCGCCCCAGAATATATCTGACTAGTAAGAATCTTAAAACCTATGTATTGATATCTCTCTGTAAGTGAGTCAAGTGGGTGTAAAGCGGCATAAACACAGCAGTGAAAAGCAGCTAAAGCCCATTATAAAAATCAATTACTTTTCAAAACCCGTGAAACAAAGACAGTGAAAGAGAGAGAAATTCTTACAAAATTCGTTCAGGGGCTGTGATGCCACCTGCATTGACCATATCTAGACCCACAGCTGATTGAGACATAAGGGTGGACACTCTTGGGGCTGAGAGGTTTGGTGAGGTTGGGTGAGCAAACGCAGACCCTTTAAAGTAATACAGCGTGGTACCCATCCCATGGGTCCCAAATCTCCAGGTTCAAGGGCATCGTCCTACACTGAAAACATGCATGAGAAACCCCGAAGATGGTATACCGTGCGATCGGGAAAGGTTTCTAAAACGCACCTCATTTCTCATCTCCTTGTGCTCCGCTTCGCCATTCCAGCCGCTTTCCTAGCAATCTCCCTCCTTGGAGAATCAGCACCTTTATCCTCCTGTTCCGTACAGCTTGCAATTGGTCCTGAGGATGCACGGGAAGAGGGGGAACCAATGAGAGACTAGCTCTAGGTGTTGGGACAGGCACAGGTCACTCTATTTTCCCATCAGGAAGAAGAATTAACCACAGGCTCAGCCTGCCGCCTGGAACCAGAATACGGCCTGAAGCAATCCTGCGCTTTTGCGGCCAGCTCCCAAGAAAGCGAGTTGAAGAATGGAGCTCAGGGGCACTGCAATTCACAAACCTGCAGACTTAGAAATGATAACTCTCGTCCACGAATATATTGAGGGAAGGCAACGAAGAGGATTTGAAAGCAAGGCAGAATTGCAGGAAACAGATTTCAGGAGGTAGATTCGAATCGCCTTTAAAGCACAGGAAAAGCGGCAAAACCTCGATAATGATGCCCTTGGCCAAAAAGGGCGTATGCGTTTTTTCCTGAATATATTCAGGAAAAAACGCATACGCCCTTTTTGGCCAACCAAGCAACCTGGAAAGGCAAATCAGCGCTACAAAGAAGTCTCGCTTCCCATCGGTCAAAAGGGCCATGCTGAATAAAGTGTCAAAACCAGAAATGCAGGACAGGCCATGGAGAAATGGGAGCCTTGCTACGCTGATGGGCGGGATGTAAATTGCCAACAGCCACTCTGGAGAAGTGTACGGTGTGTCCTGAAACATCTAAAAAACTCAGCTTAGAGAGCATAGGGCCCTTCCACTCATGGGCGTATAAATTGGGAAAACTAAAAATCAGCAAGACACAGGCACCCCAAAGTTTTGGACTACTCTGTTGACAAGAACCTCCACTTCGTTACACCTTAAATATCCCAGGAAAGAGAAGAATGGATAAAGAAGATGTGGTCCTTATATACAATGGAATATCACTCAGCCATGAAATCAATGTCATAAGGCTAGTAGCAGCATGATGAGTGGATTTAGGTATGACGAGTCTAAGTGAAATAATTCACACAGAAAAAGACACATATCATGAGATATCACTTATAGAGGGAATGTAAAAACCGCTACCCTTGAACTGAATTACAAAACAGAACAGAGTCACACGTTTACAAATCAGACTATGGCTGCTTAACGGGAAAGGTGAGGTGGGGTGATGCATAAAACAAGGGTTTCAAATTAGCTCAGATACCGTTCCATGAACCCAATATGTAATACACAAGACCTACTCCTTGCTCAGTGAACTGGACTCAACACCCCCTATTCACCGCCCAATAATATATCTGACTAGTAAGACTCTTAAAACCTATGTATTGATATCTCTCTGTAAGTGAGTCAAGTGGGTGTAAAGCGGCATAAACACAGCAGTGAAAAGCAGCTAAACCCCATTATAAAAATCAATTACTTTTCAAAACCCGTGAAACAAAGACAGTGAAAGAGAGAGAAATTCTTACAAAATTCGTTCAGGGGCTGTGATGCCACCTGGATTGACCATATCTAGACCCACAGCTGATTGAGACATAAGGGTGGACACTCTTGGGGCTGAGAGGTTTGGTGAGGTTGGGTGAGCAAACGCAGACCCTTTAAAGTAATATAGCGTGGTACCCATCCCATGGGTCCCAAATCTCCAGGTTCAAGGGCATCGTCCTACACTGAAAACATGCATGAGAAACCCCGAAGATGGTACACCGTGTGATCGGGAAAGGTTTCTAAAACGCACCTCATTTCTCATCTCCTTGTGCTCCGCTTCGCCATTCCAGCCGCTTTCCTAGCAATCTCCCTCCTTGGAGAATCAGCACCTTTATCCTCCTGTTCCGTACAGCTTGCAATTGGTCCTGAGGATGCACGGGAAGAGGGGGAACCAATGAGAGACTAGCTCTAGGTGTTGGGACAGGCACAGGTCACTCTATTTTCCCATCAGGAAGAAGAATTAACCACAGGCTCAGCCTGCCGCCAGGAACCAGAATACGGCCTGAAGCAATCCTGCGCTTTTGCGGCCAGCTCCCAAGAAAGCGAGTTGAAGAATGGAGCTCAGGGGCACTGCAATTCACAAACCTGCAGACTTAGAAATGATAACTCTCGTCCACAGATATATTGAGGGAAGGCAACGAAGAGGATTTGAAAGCAAGGCAGAATTGCAGGAAACAGATTTCAGGAGGTAGATTCGAATCGCCTTTAAAGCAGAGGAAAAGCGGCAAAACCTCGACAATGATGCCCTTGGCCAAAAAGGGCGTATGCGTAGTTTCCTGAATATATTCAGGAAAAAACGCATACGCCCTTTTTGGCCAACCAAGCAACCTGGAAAGGCAAATCAGCGCTATAAAGAAGTCTCGCTTCCCATCGGTCAAAAGGGCCATGCTGAATAAAGTGTCAAAACCAGAAATGCAGGACAGGCCATGGAGAAATAGGAGCCTTGCTACGCTGATGGGCGGGATGTAAATTGCCAAAAGCCCCTCTAGAGAAGTGTACGGTGTGTCCTGAAACATCTAAAAAAACTCAGCTTAGAGAGCATAGGGCACTTCCACTCATGGGCGTATAAATTGGGAAAACTAAAAATCAGCAAGACACAGGCACCCCAAAGTTTTGGGCTACTCTGTTGCCAAGAACCTCCACTTCGTTACACCTTAAATATCCCGGGAAAGAGAAGAATGGATAAAGAAGTTGTGGTCCTTATGTACAATGGAATATCACTCAGCCATGAAATCAATGTCATAAGGCTAGTAGCAGCATGATGAGTGGATTTAGGTATGACGATTCTAAGTGAAATAAGTCCCACAGAAAAAGACACTTATCATGAGATATCACTTATAGAGGGAATGTAAAAACCGCTACCCTTGAACTGAATTACAAAACAGAACAGAGTCACACGTTTAGAAAACACACTATGGCTGCTTAACGGGAAAGGTGAGGTGGGGTGATGCATAAAACAAGGGTTTCAAATTAGCTCAGATACCGTTCCATGAACCCAATATGTAATAGACAAGACCTACTCCTTGCTCAGTGAACTGGACTCAACACCCCCTATTCACCGCCCAAGAATATATCTGACTAGTAAGAATCTTAAAACCTATGTATTGATATCTCTCTGTAAGTGAGTCAAGTAGGTGTAAAGCGGCATAAACACAGCAGTGAAAAGCAGCTAAAGCCCATTATAAAAATCAATTACTTTTCAAAACCCGTGAAACAAAGACAGTGAAAGAGAGAGAAATTCTTACAAAATTCGTTCAGGGGCTCTGATGCCACCTGGATTGACCATATCTAGACCCACAGCTGATTGAGACATAAGGGTGGACACTCTTGGGGCTGAGAGGTTTGGTGAGGTTGGGTGAGCAAACGCAGACCCTTTAAAGTAATACAGCGTGGTACCCATCCCATGGGTCCCAAATCTCCAGGTTCAAGGGCATCGTCCTACACTGAAAACATGCATGAGAAACCCCGAAGATGGTACACCGTGTGATCGGGAAAGGTTTCTAAAACGCACCTCATTTCTCATCTCCTTGTGCTCCGGTTCGCCATTCCAGCCGCTTTCCTAGCAATCTCCCTCCTTGGAGAATCAGCACCTTTATCCTCCTGTTCCGTACAGGTTGCAATTTGTCCTGAGGATGCACGGGAAGAGGGGGAACCAATGAGAGACTAGCTCTAGGTGTTGGGACAGGCACAGGTCACTCTGTTTTCCCATCAGGAAGAAGAATTAACCACAGGCTCAGCCTGCCGCCAGGAACCAGAATACGGCCTGAAGCAATCCTGCGCTTTTGCGGCCAGCTCCCAAGAAAGCGAGTTGAAGAATGGAGCTCAGGGGCACTGCAATTCACAAACCTGCAGACTTAGAAATGATAACTCTCGTCCACAAATATATTGAGGGAAGGCAACGAAGAGGATTTGAAAGCAAGGCAGAATTGCAGGAAACAGATTTCAGGAGGTAGATTCGAATCGCCTTTAAAGCACAGGAAAAGCGGCAAAACCTCGATAATGATGCCCTTGGCCAAAAAGGGCGTATGCGTTTTTTCCTGAATATATTCAGGAAAAAACGCATACGCCCTTTTTGGCCAACCAAGCAACCTGGAAAGGCAAATCAGCGCTACCAAGAAGTCTCGCTTCCCATCGGTCAAAAGGGCCATGCTGAATAAAGTGTCAAAACCAGAAATGCAGGACAGGCCATGGAGAAATGGGAGCCTTGCTACGCTGATGGGCGGGATGTAAATTGCCAACAGCCACTCTGGAGAAGTGTACGGTGTGTCCTGAAACATCTAAAAAACTCAGCTTAGAGAGCATAGGGCACTTCCACTCATGGGCGTATAAATTGGGAAAACTAAAAATCAGCAAGACACAGGCACCCCAAAGTTTTGGGCTACTCTGTTGCCAAGAACCTCCACTTCGTTACACCTTAAATATCCCGGGAAAGAGAAGAATGGATAAAGAAGTTGTGGTCCTTATGTACAATGGAATATCACTCAGCCATGAAATCAATGTCATAAGGCTAGTAGCAGCATGATGAGTGGATTTAGGTATGACGATTCTAAGTGAAATAAGTCCCACAGAAAAAGACACTTATCATGAGATATCACTTATAGAGGGAATGTAAAAACCGCTACCCTTGAACTGAATTACAAAACAGAACAGAGTCACACGTTTAGAAAACACACTATGGCTGCTTAACGGGAAAGGTGAGGTGGGGTGATGCATAAAACAAGGGTTTCAAATTAGCTCAGATACCGTTCCATGAACCCAATATGTAATAGACAAGACCTACTCCTTGCTCAGTGAACTGGACTCAACACCCCCTATTCACCGCCCAAGAATATATCTGACTAGTAAGAATCTTAAAACCTATGTATTGATATCTCTCTGTAAGTGAGTCAAGTGGGTGTAAAGCGGCATAAACACAGCAGTGAAAAGCAGCTAAACCCCATTATAAAAATCAATTACTTTTCAAAACCCGTGAAACAAAGACAGTGAAAGAGAGAGAAATTCTTACAAAATTCGTTCAGGGGCTGTGATGCCACCTGCATTGACCATATCTAGACCCACAGCTGATTGAGACATAAGGGTGGACACTCTTGGGGCTGAGAGGTTTGGTGAGGTTGGGTGAGCAAACGCAGACCCTTTAAAGTAATACAGCGTGGTACCCATCCCATGGGTCCCAAATCTCCAGGTTCAAGGGCATCGTCCTACACTGAAAACATGCATGAGAAACCCCGAAGATGGTACACCGTGTGATCGGGAAAGGTTTCTAAAACGCACCTCATTTCTCATCTCCTTGTGCTCCGCTACGCCATTCCAGCCGCTTTCCTAGCAATCTCCCTCCTTGGAGAATCAGCACCTTTATCCTCCTGTTCCGTACAGGTTGCAATTTGTCCTGAGGATGCACGGGAAGAGGGGGAACCAATGAGAGACTAGCTCTAGGTGTTGGGACAGGCACAGGTCACTCTATTTTCCCATCAGGAAGAAGAATTAACCACAGGCTCAGCCTGCCGCCAGGAACCAGAATACGGCCTGAAGCAATCCTGCGCTTTTGCGGCCAGCTCCCAAGAAAGCGAGTTGAAGAATGGAGCTCAGGGGCACTGCAATTCACAAACCTGCAGACTTAGAAATGATAACTCTCGTCCACAAATATATTGAGGGAAGGCAACGAAGAGGATTTGAAAGCAAGGCAGAATTGCAGGAAACAGATTTCAGGAGGTAGATTCGAATCGCCTTTAAAGCACAGGAAAAGCGGCAAAACCTCGATAATGATGCCCTTGGCCAAAAAGGGCGTATGCGTTTTTTCCTGAATATATTCAGGAAAAAACGCATACGCCCTTTTTGGCCAACCAAGCAACCTGGAAAGGCAAATCAGCGCTACAAAGAAGTCTCGCTTCCCATCGGTCAAAAGGGCCATGCTGAATAAAGTGTCAAAACCAGAAATGCAGGACAGGCCATGGAGAAATGGGAGCCTTGCTACGCTGATGGGCGGGATGTAAATTGCCAACAGCCACTCTGGAGAAGTGTACGGTGTGTCCTGAAACATCTAAAAAACTCAGCTTAGAGAGCATAGGGCCCTTCCACTCATGGGCGTATAAATTGGGAAAACTAAAAATCAGCAAGACACAGGCACCCCAAAGTTTTGGACTACTCTGTTGACAAGAACCTCCACTTCGTTACACCTTAAATATCCCAGGAAAGAGAAGAATGGATAAAGAAGATGTGGTCCTTATATACAATGGAATATCACTCAGCCATGAAATCAATGTCATAAGGCTAGTAGCAGCATGATGAGTGGATTTAGGTATGACGAGTCTAAGTGAAATAATTCACACAGAAAAAGACACATATCATGAGATATCACTTATAGAGGGAATGTAAAAACCGCTACCCTTGAACTGAATTACAAAACAGAACAGAGTCACACGTTTACAAATCAGACTATGGCTGCTTAACGGGAAAGGTGAGGTGGAGTGATGCATAAAACAAGGGTTTCAAATTAGCTCAGATACCGTTCCATGAACCCAATATGTAATACACAAGACCTACTCCTTGCTCAGTGAACTGGACTCAACACCCCCTATTCACCGCCCAATAATATATCTGACTAGTAAGACTCTTAAAACCTATGTATTGATATCTCTCTGTAAGTGAGTCAAGTGGGTGTAAAGCGGCATAAACACAGCAGTGAAAAGCAGCTAAACCCCATTATAAAAATCAATTACTTTTCAAAACCCGTGAAAAAAAGACAGTGAAAGAGAGAGAAATTCTTACAAAATTCGTTAAGGGGCTGTGATGCCACCTGGATTGACCATATCTAGACCCACAGCTGATTGAGACATAAGGGTGGACACTCTTGGGGCTGAGAGGTTTGGTGAGGTTGGGTGAGCAAACGCAGACCCTTTAAAGTAATATAGCGTGGTACCCATCCCATGGGTCCCAAATCTCCAGGTTCAAGGGCATCGTCCTACACTGAAAACATGCATGAGAAACCCCGAAGATGGTACACCGTGTGATCGGGAAAGGTTTCTAAAACGCACCTCATTTCTCATCTCCTTGTGCTCCGCTTCGCCATTCCAGCCGCTTTCCTAGCAATCTCCCTCCTTGGAGAATCAGCACCTTTATCCTCCTGTTCCGTACAGCTTGCAATTGGTCCTGAGGATGCACGGGAAGAGGGGGAACCAATGAGAGACTAGCTCTAGGTGTTGGGACAGGCACAGGTCACTCTATTTTCCCATCAGGAAGAAGAATTAACCACAGGCTCAGCCTGCCGCCAGGAACCAGAATACGGCCTGAAGCAATCCTGCGCTTTTGCGGCCAGCTCCCAAGAAAGCGAGTTGAATAATGGAGCTCAGGGGCACTGCAATTCACAAACCTGCAGACTTAGAAATGATAACTCTCGTCCACAAATATATTGAGGGAAGGCAACGAAGAGGATTTGAAAGCAAGGCAGAATTGCAGGAAACAGATTTCAGGAGGTAGATTCGAATCGCCTTTAAAGCACAGGAAAAGCGGCAAAACCTCGACAATGATGCCCTTGGCCAAAAAGGGCGTATGCGTTTTTTCCTGAATCTATTCAGGAAAAAACGCATACGCCCTTTTTGGCCAACCAAGCAACCTGGAAAGGCAAATCAGCGCTACAAAGAAGTCTCGCTTCCCATCGGTCAAAAGGGCCATGCTGAATAAAGTGTCAAAACCAGAAATGCAGGACAGGCCATGGAGAAATAGGAGCCTTGCTACGCTGATGGGCGGGATGTAAATTGCCAAAAGCCACTCTAGAGAAGTGTACGGTGTGTCCTGAAACATCTAAAAAACTCAGCTTAGAGAGCATAGGGCACTTCCACTCATGGGCGTATAAATTGGGAAAACTAAAAATCAGCAAGACACAGGCACCCCAAAGTTTTGGGCTACTCTGTTGACAAGAACCTCCACTTCGTTACACCTTAAATATCCCGGGAAAGAGAAGAATGGATAAAGAAGTTGTGGTCCTTATGTACAATGGAATATCACTCAGCCATGAAATCAATGTCATAAGGCTAGTAGCAGCATGATGAGTGGATTTAGGTATGACGATTCTAAGTGAAATAAGTCCCACAGAAAAAGACACTTATCATGAGATATCACTTATAGAGGGAATGTAAAAACCGCTACCCTTGAACTGAATTACAAAACAGAACAGAGTCACACGTTTAGAAAACACACTATGGCTGCTTAACGGGAAAGGTGAGGTGGGGTGATGCATAAAACAAGGGTTTCAAATTAGCTCAGATACCGTTCCATGAACCCAATATGTAACAGACAAGACCTACTCCTTGCTCAGTGAACTGGACTCAACACCCCCTATTCACCGCCCAAGAATATATCTGACTAGTAAGAATCTTAAAACCTATGTATTGATATCTCTCTGTAAGTGAGTCAAGTGGGTGTAAAGCGGCATAAACACAGCAGTGAAAAGCAGCTAAACCCCATTATAAAAATCAATTACTTTTCAAAACCCGTGAAACAAAGACAGTGAAAGAGAGAGAAATTCTTACAAAATTCGTTCAGGGGCTGTGATGCCACCTGCATTGACCATATCTAGACCCACAGCTGATTGAGACATAAGGGTGGACACTCTTGGGGCTGAGAGGTTTGGTGAGGTTGGGTGAGCAAACGCAGACCCTTTAAAGTAATACAGCGTGGTACCCATCCCATGGGTCCCAAATCTCCAGGTTCAAGGGCATCGTCCTACACTGAAAACATGCATGAGAAACCCCGAAGATGGTACACCGTGTGATCGGGAAAGGTTTCTAAAACGCACCTCATTTCTCATCTCCTTGTGCTCCGGTTCGCCATTCCAGCCGCTTTCCTAGCAATCTCCCTCCTTGGAGAATCAGCACCTTTATCCTCCTGTTCCGTACAGGTTGCAATTGGTCCTGAGGATGCACGGGAAGAGGGGGAACCAGTGAGAGACTAGCTCTAGGTGTTGGGACAGGCACAGGTCACTCTATTTTCCCATCAGGAAGAAGAATTAACCACAGGCTCAGCCTGCCGCCAGGAACCAGAATACGGCCTGAAGCAATCCTGCGCTTTTGCGGCCAGCTCCCAAGAAAGCGAGTTGAAGAATGGAGCTCAGGGGCACTGCAATTCACAAACCTGCAGACTTAGAAATGATAACTCTCGTCCACAAATATATTGAGGGAAGGCAACGAAGAGGATTTGAAAGCAAGGCAGAATTGCAGGAAACAGATTTCAGGAGGTAGATTCGAATCGCCTTTAAAGCACAGGAAAAGTGGCAAAACCTTGACAATGATGCCCTTGGTCAAAAAGGGCGTATGCGTTTTTTCCTGAATATATTCAGGAAAAAACGCATACGCCCTTTTTGGCCAACCAAGCAACCTGGAAAGGCAAATCAGCGCTACAAAGAAGTCTCGCTTCCCATCGGTCAAAAGGGCCATGCTGAATAAAGTGTCAAAACCAGAAATGCAGGACAGGCCATGGAGAAATAGGAGCCTTGCTACGCTGATGGGCGGGATGTAAATTGCCAAAAGCCACTCTAGAGAAGTGTACGGTGTGTCCTGAAACATCTAAAAAACTCAGCTTAGAGAGCATAGGGCACTTCCACTCATGGGCGTATAAATTGGGAAAACTAAAAATCAGCAAGACACAGGCACCCCAAAGTTTTGGGCTACTCTGTTGCCAAGAACCTCCACTTCGTTACACCTTAAATATCCCGGGAAAGAGAAGAATGGATAAAGAAGTTGTGGTCCTTATGTACAATGGAATATCACTCAGCCATGAAATCAATGTCATAAGGCTAGTAGCAGCATGATGAGTGGATTTAGGTATGACGATTCTAAGTGAAATAAGTCCCACAGAAAAAGACACTTATCATGAGATATCACTTATAGAGGGAATGTAAAAACCGCTACCCTTGAACTGAATTACAAAACAGAACAGAGTCACACGTTTAGAAAACACACTATGGCTGCTTAACGGGAAAGGTGAGGTGGGGTGATGCATAAAAGAAGGGTTTCAAATTAGCTCAGATACCGTTCCATGAACCCAATATGTAATAGACAAGACCTACTCCTTGCTCAGTGAACTGGACTCAACACCCCCTATTCACCGCCCAAGAATATATCTGACTAGTAAGAATCTTAAAACCTATGTATTGATATCTCTCTGTAAGTGAGTCAAGTGGGTGTAAAGCGGCATAAACACAGCAGTGAAAAGCAGCTAAAGCCCATTATAAAAATCAATTACTTTTCAAAACCCGTGAAACAAAGACAGTGAAAGAGAGAGAAATTCTTACAAAATTCGTTCAGGGGCTGTGATGCCACCTGCATTGACCATATCTAGACCCACAGCTGATTGAGACATAAGGGTGGACACTCTTGGGGCTGAGAGGTTTGGTGAGGTTGGGTGAGCAAACGCAGACCCTTTAAAGTAATACAGCGTGGTACCCATCCCATGGGTCCCAAATCTCCAGGTTCAAGGGCATCGTCCTACACTGAAAACATGCATGAGAAACCCCGAAGATGGTACACCGTGTGATCGGGAAAGGTTTCTAAAACGCACCTCATTTCTCATCTCCTTGTGCTCCGCTTCGCCATTCCAGCCGCTTTCCTAGCAATCTCCCTCCTTGGAGAATCAGCACCTTTATCCTCCTGTTCCGTACAGCTTGCAATTGGTCCTGAGGATGCACGGGAAGAGGGGGAACCAATGAGAGACTAGCTCTAGGTGTTGGGACAGGCACAGGTCACTCTATTTTCCCATCAGGAAGAAGAATTAACCACAGGCTCAGCCTGCCGCCTGGAACCAGAATACGGCCTGAAGCAATCCTGCGCTTTTGCGGCCAGCTCCCAAGAAAGCGAGTTGAAGAATGGAGCTCAGGGGCACTGCAATTCACAAACCTGCAGACTTAGAAATGATAACTCTCGTCCACGAATATATTGAGGGAAGGCAACGAAGAGGATTTGAAAGCAAGGCAGAATTGCAGGAAACAGATTTCAGGAGGTAGATTCGAATCGCCTTTAAAGCACAGGAAAAGCGGCAAAACCTCGATAATGATGCCCTTGGCCAAAAAGGGCGTATGCGTTTTTTCCTGAATATATTCAGGAAAAAACGCATACGCCCTTTTTGGCCAACCAAGCAACCTGGAAAGGCAAATCAGCGCTACAAAGAAGTCTCGCTTCCCATCGGTCAAAAGGGCCATGCTGAATAAAGTGTCAAAACCAGAAATGCAGGACAGGCCATGGAGAAATGGGAGCCTTGCTACGCTGATGGGCGGGATGTAAATTGCCAACAGCCACTCTGGAGAAGTGTACGGTGTGTCCTGAAACATCTAAAAAACTCAGCTTAGAGAGCATAGGGCCCTTCCACTCATGGGCGTATAAATTGGGAAAACTAAAAATCAGCAAGACACAGGCACCCCAAAGTTTTGGACTACTCTGTTGACAAGAACCTCCACTTCGTTACACCTTAAATATCCCAGGAAAGAGAAGAATGGATAAAGAAGATGTGGTCCTTATATACAATGGAATATCACTCAGCCATGAAATCAATGTCATAAGGCTAGTAGCAGCATGATGAGTGGATTTAGGTATGACGAGTCTAAGTGAAATAATTCACACAGAAAAAGACACATATCATGAGATATCACTTATAGAGGGAATGTAAAAACCGCTACCCTTGAACTGAATTACAAAACAGAACAGAGTCACACGTTTACAAATCAGACTATGGCTGCTTAACGGGAAAGGTGAGGTGGGGTGATGCATAAAACAAGGGTTTCAAATTAGCTCAGATACCGTTCCATGAACCCAATATGTAATACACAAGACCTACTCCTTGCTCAGTGAACTGGACTCAACACCCCCTATTCACCGCCCAATAATATATCTGACTAGTAAGACTCTTAAAACCTATGTATTGATATCTCTCTGTAAGTGAGTCAAGTGGGTGTAAAGCGGCATAAACACAGCAGTGAAAAGCAGCTAAACCCCATTATAAAAATCAATTACTTTTCAAAACCCGTGAAAAAAAGACAGTGAAAGAGAGAGAAATTCTTACAAAATTCGTTAAGGGGCTGTGATGCCACCTGGATTGACCATATCTAGACCCACAGCTGATTGAGACATAAGGGTGGACACTCTTGGGGCTGAGAGGTTTGGTGAGGTTGGGTGAGCAAACGCAGACCCTTTAAAGTAATATAGCGTGGTACCCATCCCATGGGTCCCAAATCTCCAGGTTCAAGGGCATCGTCCTACACTGAAAACATGCATGAGAAACCCCGAAGATGGTACACCGTGTGATCGGGAAAGGTTTCTAAAACGCACCTCATTTCTCATCTCCTTGTGCTCCGCTTCGCCATTCCAGCCGCTTTCCTAGCAATCTCCCTCCTTGGAGAATCAGCACCTTTATCCTCCTGTTCCGTACAGCTTGCAATTGGTCCTGAGGATGCACGGGAAGAGGGGGAACCAATGAGAGACTAGCTCTAGGTGTTGGGACAGGCACAGGTCACTCTATTTTCCCATCAGGAAGAAGAATTAACCACAGGCTCAGCCTGCCGCCAGGAACCAGAATACGGCCTGAAGCAATCCTGCGCTTTTGCGGCCAGCTCCCAAGAAAGCGAGTTGAATAATGGAGCTCAGGGGCACTGCAATTCACAAACCTGCAGACTTAGAAATGATAACTCTCGTCCACAAATATATTGAGGGAAGGCAACGAAGAGGATTTGAAAGCAAGGCAGAATTGCAGGAAACAGATTTCAGGAGGTAGATTCGAATCGCCTTTAAAGCACAGGAAAAGCGGCAAAACCTCGACAATGATGCCCTTGGCCAAAAAGGGCGTATGCGTTTTTTCCAGAATATATTCAGGAAAAAACGCATACGCCCTTTTTGGCCAACCAAGCAACCTGGAAAGGCAAATCAGCGCTACAAAGAAGTCTCGCTTCCCATCGGTCAAAAGGGCCATGCTGAATAAAGTGTCAAAACCAGAAATGCAGGACAGGCCATGGAGAAATAGGAGCCTTGCTACGCTGATGGGCGGGATGTAAATTGCCAAAAGCCACTCTAGAGAAGTGTACGGTGTGTCCTGAAACATCTAAAAAACTCAGCTTAGAGAGCATAGGGCACTTCCACTCATGGGCGTATAAATTGGGAAAACTAAAAATCAGCAAGACACAGGCACCCCAAAGTTTTGGGCTACTCTGTTGACAAGAACCTCCACTTCGTTACACCTTAAATATCCCGGGAAAGAGAAGAATGGATAAAGAAGTTGTGGTCCTTATGTACAATGGAATATCACTCAGCCATGAAATCAATGTCATAAGGCTAGTAGCAGCATGATGAGTGGATTTAGGTATGACGATTCTAAGTGAAATAAGTCCCACAGAAAAAGACACTTATCATGAGATATCACTTATAGAGGGAATGTAAAAACCGCTACCCTTGAACTGAATTACAAAACAGAACAGAGTCACACGTTTAGAAAACACACTATGGCTGCTTAACGGGAAAGGTGAGGTGGGGTGATGCATAAAACAAGGGTTTCAAATTAGCTCAGATACCGTTCCATGAACCCAATATGTAACAGACAAGACCTACTCCTTGCTCAGTGAACTGGACTCAACACCCCCTATTCACCGCCCAAGAATATATCTGACTAGTAAGAATCTTAAAACCTATGTATTGATATCTCTCTGTAAGTGAGTCAAGTGGGTGTAAAGCGGCATAAACACAGCAGTGAAAAGCAGCTAAACCCCATTATAAAAATCAATTACTTTTAAAAACCCGTGAAACAAAGACAGTGAAAGAGAGAGAAATTCTTACAAAATTCGTTCAGGGGCTGTGATGCCACCTGCATTGAACATATCTAGACCCACAGCTGATTGAGACATAAGGGTGGACACTCTTGGGGCTGAGAGGTTTGGTGAGGTTGGGTGAGCAAACGCAGACCCTTTAAAGTAATACAGCGTGGTACCCATCCCATGGGTCCCAAATCTCCAGGTTCAAGGGCATCGTCCTACACTGAAAACATGCATGAGAAACCCCGAAGATGGTACACCGTGTGATCGGGAAAGGTTTCTAAAACGCACCTCATTTCTCATCTCCTTGTGCTCCGGTTCGCCATTCCAGCCGCTTTCCTAGCAATCTCCCTCCTTGGAGAATCAGCACCTTTATCCTCCTGTTCCGTACAGGTTGCAATTTGTCCTGAGGATGCACGGGAAGAGGGGGAACCAATGAGAGACTAGCTCTAGGTGTTGGGACAGGCACAGGTCACTCTATTTTCCCATCAGGAAGAAGAATTAACCACAGGCTCAGCCTGCCGCCAGGAACCAGAATACGGCCTGAAGCAATCCTGCGCTTTTGCGGCCAGCTCCCAAGAAAGCGAGTTGAAGAATGGAGCTCAGGGGCACTGCAATTCACAAACCTGCAGACTTAGAAATGATAACTCTCGTCCACAGATATATTGAGGGAAGGCAACGAAGAGGATTTGAAAGCAAGGCAGAATTGCAGGAAACAGATTTCAGGAGGTAGATTCGAATCGCCTTTAAAGCACAGGAAAAGCGGCAAAACCTCGACAATGATGCCCTTGGCCAAAAAGGGCGTATGCGTTTTTTCCTGAATATATTCAGGAAAAAACGCATACGCCCTTTTTGGCCAACCAAGCAACCTGGAAAGGCAAATCAGCGCTACAAAGAAGTCTCGCTTCCCATCGGTCAAAAGGGCCATGCTGAATAAAGTGTCAAAACCAGAAATGCAGGACAGGCCATGGAGAAATAGGAGCCTTGCTACGCTGATGGGCGGGATGTAAATTGCCAAAAGCCACTCTAGAGAAGTGTACGGTGTGTCCTGAAACATCTAAAAAACTCAGCTTAGAGAGCATAGGGCACTTCCACTCATGGGCGTATAAATTGGGAAAACTAAAAATCAGCAAGACACAGGCACCCCAAAGTTTTGGGCTACTCTGTTGACAAGAACCTCCACTTCGTTACACCTTAAATATCCCGGGAAAGAGAAGAATGGATAAAGAAGTTGTGGTCCTTATGTACAATGGAATATCACTCAGCCATGAAATCAATGTCATAAGGCTAGTAGCAGCATGATGAGTGGATTTAGGTATGACGATTCTAAGTGAAATAAGTCCCACAGAAAAAGACACTTATCATGAGATATCACTTATAGAGGGAATGTAAAAACCGCTACCCTTGAACTGAATTACAAAACAGAACAGAGTCACACGTTTAGAAAACACACTATGGCTGCTTAACGGGAAAGGTGAGGTGGGGTGATGCATAAAAGAAGGGTTTCAAATTAGCTCAGATACCGTTCCATGAACCCAATATGTAATAGACAAGACCTACTCCTTGCTCAGTGAACTGGACTCAACACCCCCTATTCACCGCCCAAGAATATATCTGACTAGTAAGAATCTTAAAACCTATGTATTGATATCTCTCTGTAAGTGAGTCAAGTGGGTGTAAAGCGGCATAAACACAGCAGTGAAAAGCAGCTAAAGCCCATTATAAAAATCAATTACTTTTCAAAACCCGTGAAACAAAGACAGTGAAAGAGAGAGAAATTCTTACAAAATTCGTTCAGGGGCTGTGATGCCACCTGCATTGACCATATCTAGACCCACAGCTGATTGAGACATAAGGGTGGACACTCTTGGGGCTGAGAGGTTTGGTGAGGTTGGGTGAGCAAACGCAGACCCTTTAAAGTAATACAGCGTGGTACCCATCCCATGGGTCCCAAATCTCCAGGTTCAAGGGCATCGTCCTACACTGAAAACATGCATGAGAAACCCCGAAGATGGTACACCGTGTGATCGGGAAAGGTTTCTAAAACGCACCTCATTTCTCATCTCCTTGTGCTCCGCTTCGCCATTCCAGCCGCTTTCCTAGCAATCTCCCTCCTTGGAGAATCAGCACCTTTATCCTCCTGTTCCGTACAGGTTGCAATTTGTCCTGAGGATGCACGGGAAGAGGGGGAACCAATGAGAGACTAGCTCTAGGTGTTGGGACAGGCACAGGTCACTCTATTTTCCCATCAGGAAGAAGAATTAACCACAGGCTCAGCCTGCCGCCTGGAACCAGAATACGGCCTGAAGCAATCCTGCGCTTTTGCGGCCAGCTCCCAAGAAAGCGAGTTGAAGAATGGAGCTCAGGGGCACTGCAATTCACAAACCTGCAGACTTAGAAATGATAACTCTCGTCCACGAATATATTGAGGGAAGGCAACGAAGAGGATTTGAAAGCAAGGCAGAATTGCAGGAAACAGATTTCAGGAGGTAGATTCGAATCGCCTTTAAAGCACAGGAAAAGCGGCAAAACCTCGATAATGATGCCCTTGGCCAAAAAGGGCGTATGCGTTTTTTCCTGAATATATTCAGGAAAAAACGCATACGCCCTTTTTGGCCAACCAAGCAACCTGGAAAGGCAAATCAGCGCTACAAAGAAGTCTCGCTTCCCATCGGTCAAAAGGGCCATGCTGAATAAAGTGTCAAAACCAGAAATGCAGGACAGGCCATGGAGAAATGGGAGCCTTGCTACGCTGATGGGCGGGATGTAAATTGCCAACAGCCACTCTGGAGAAGTGTACGGTGTGTCCTGAAACATCTAAAAAACTCAGCTTAGAGAGCATAGGGCCCTTCCACTCATGGGCGTATAAATTGGGAAAACTAAAAATCAGCAAGACACAGGCACCCCAAAGTTTTGGACTACTCTGTTGACAAGAACCTCCACTTCGTTACACCTTAAATATCCCAGGAAAGAGAAGAATGGATAAAGAAGATGTGGTCCTTATATACAATGGAATATCACTCAGCCATGAAATCAATGTCATAAGGCTAGTAGCAGCATGATGAGTGGATTTAGGTATGACGAGTCTAAGTGAAATAATTCACACAGAAAAAGACACATATCATGAGATATCACTTATAGAGGGAATGTAAAAACCGCTACCCTTGAACTGAATTACAAAACAGAACAGAGTCACACGTTTAGAAAACACACTATGGCTGCTTAACGGGAAAGGTGAGGTGGGGTGATGCATAAAACAAGGGTTTCAAATTAGCTCAGATACCGTTCCATGAACCCAATATGTAACAGACAAGACCTACTCCTTGCTCAGTGAACTGGACTCAACACCCCCTATTCACCGCCCAAGAATATATCTGACTAGTAAGAATCTTAAAACCTATGTATTGATATCTCTCTGTAAGTGAGTCAAGTGGGTGTAAAGCGGCATAAACACAGCAGTGAAAAGCAGCTAAACCCCATTATAAAAATCAATTACTTTTAAAAACCCGTGAAACAAAGACAGTGAAAGAGAGAGAAATTCTTACGAAATTCGTTCAGGGGCTGTGATGCCACCTGCATTGAACATATCTAGACCCACAGCTGATTGAGACATAAGGGTGGACACTCTTGGGGCTGAGAGGTTTTGGTGAGGTTGGGTGAGCAAACGCAGACCCTTTAAAGTAATACAGCGTGGTACCCATCCCATGGGTCCCAAATCTCCAGGTTCAAGGGCATCGTCCTACACTGAAAACATGCATGAGAAACCCCGAAGATGGTACACCGTGTGATCGGGAAAGGTTTCTAAAACGCACCTCATTTCTCATCTCCTTGTGCTCCGCTTCGCCATTCCAGCCGCTTTCCTAGCAATCTCCCTCCTTGGAGAATCAGCACCTTTATCCTCCTGTTCCGTACAGCTTGCAATTTGTCCTGAGGATGCACGGGAAGAGGGGGAACCAATGAGAGACTAGCTCTAGGTGTTGGGACAGGCACAGGTCACTCTATTTTCCCATCAGGAAGAAGAATTAACCACAGGCTCAGCCTGCCGCCAGGAACCAGAATACGGCCTGAAGCAATCCTGCGCTTTTGCGGCCAGCTCCCAAGAAAGCGAGTTGAAGAATGGAGCTCAGGGGCACTGCAATTCACAAACCTGCAGACTTAGAAATGATAACTCTCGTCCACAGATATATTGAGGGAAGGCAACGAAGAGGATTTGAAAGCAAGGCAGAATTGCAGGAAACAGATTTCAGGAGGTAGATTCGAATCGCCTTTAAAGCACAGGAAAAGCGGCAAAACCTCGACAATGATGCCCTTGGCCAAAAAGGGCGTATGCGTTTTTTCCTGAATATATTCAGGAAAAAACGCATACGCCCTTTTTGGCCAACCAAGCAACCTGGAAAGGCAAATCAGCGCTACAAAGAAGTCTCGCTTCCCATCGGTCAAAAGGGCCATGCTGAATAAAGTGTCAAAACCAGAAATGCAGGACAGGCCATGGAGAAATAGGAGCCTTGCTACGCTGATGGGCGGGATGTAAATTGCCAAAAGCCACTCTAGAGAAGTGTACGGTGTGTCCTGAAACATCTAAAAAACTCAGCTTAGAGAGCATAGGGCACTTCCACTCATGGGCGTATAAATTGGGAAAACTAAAAATCAGCAAGACACAGGCACCCCAAAGTTTTGGGCTACTCTGTTGCCAAGAACCTCCACTTCGTTACACCTTAAATATCCCGGGAAAGAGAAGAATGGATAAAGAAGTTGTGGTCCTTATGTACAATGGAATATCACTCAGCCATGAAATCAATGTCATAAGGCTAGTAGCAGCATGATGAGTGGATTTAGGTATGACGATTCTAAGTGAAATAAGTCCCACAGAAAAAGACACTTATCATGAGATATCACTTATAGAGGGAATGTAAAAACCGCTACCCTTGAACTGAATTACAAAACAGAACAGAGTCACACGTTTAGAAAACACACTATGGCTGCTTAACGGGAAAGGTGAGGTGGGGTGATGCATAAAACAAGGGTTTCAAATTAGCTCAGATACCGTTCCATGAACCCAATATGTAATAGACAAGACCTACTCCTTGCTCAGTGAACTGGACTCAACACCCCCTATTCACCGCCCCAGAATATATCTGACTAGTAAGAATCTTAAAACCTATGTATTGATATCTCTCTGTAAGTGAGTCAAGTGGGTGTAAAGCGGCATAAACACAGCAGTGAAAAGCAGCTAAACCCCATTATAAAAATCAATTACTTTTCAAAACCCGTGAAACAAAGACAGTGAAAGAGAGAGAAATTCTTACAAAATTCGTTCAGGGGCTGTGATGCCACCTGCATTGACCATATCTAGACCCACAGCTGATTGAGACATAAGGGTGGACACTCTTGGGGCTGAGAGGTTTGGTGAGGTTGGGTGAGCAAACGCAGACCCTTTAAAGTAATACAGCGTGGTACCCATCCCATGGGTCCCAAATCTCCAGGTTCAAGGGCATCGTCCTACACTGAAAACATGCATGAGAAACCCCGAAGATGGTACACCGTGCGATCGGGAAAGGTTTCTAAAACGCACCTCATTTCTCATCTCCTTGTGCTCCGCTTCGCCATTCCAGCCGCTTTCCTAGCAATCTCCCTCCTTGGAGAATCAGCACCTTTATCCTCCTGTTCCGTACAGCTTGCAATTGGTCCTGAGGATGCACGGGAAGAGGGGGAACCAATGAGAGACTAGCTCTAGGTGTTGGGACAGGCACAGGTCACTCTATTTTCCCATCAGGAAGAAGAATTAACCACAGGCTCAGCCTGCCGCCTGGAACCAGAATACGGCCTGAAGCAATCCTGCGCTTTTGCGGCCAGCTCCCAAGAAAGCGAGTTGAAGAATGGAGCTCAGGGGCACTGCAATTCACAAACCTGCAGACTTAGAAATGATAACTCTCGTCCACGAATATATTGAGGGAAGGCAACGAAGAGGATTTGAAAGCAAGGCAGAATTGCAGGAAACAGATTTCAGGAGGTAGATTCGAATCGCCTTTAAAGCACAGGAAAAGCGGCAAAACCTCGATAATGATGCCCTTGGCCAAAAAGGGCGTATGCGTTTTTTCCTGAATATATTCAGGAAAAAACGCATACGCCCTTTTTGGCCAACCAAGCAACCTGGAAAGGCAAATCAGCGCTACAAAGAAGTCTCGCTTCCCATCGGTCAAAAGGGCCATGCTGAATAAAGTGTCAAAACCAGAAATGCAGGACAGGCCATGGAGAAATGGGAGCCTTGCTACGCTGATGGGCGGGATGTAAATTGCCAACAGCCACTCTGGAGAAGTGTACGGTGTGTCCTGAAACATCTAAAAAACTCAGCTTAGAGAGCATAGGGCCCTTCCACTCATGGGCGTATAAATTGGGAAAACTAAAAATCAGCAAGACACAGGCACCCCAAAGTTTTGGACTACTCTGTTGACAAGAACCTCCACTTCGTTACACCTTAAATATCCCAGGAAAGAGAAGAATGGATAAAGAAGATGTGGTCCTTATATACAATGGAATATCACTCAGCCATGAAATCAATGTCATAAGGCTAGTAGCAGCATGATGAGTGGATTTAGGTATGACGAGTCTAAGTGAAATAATTCACACAGAAAAAGACACATATCATGAGATATCACTTATAGAGGGAATGTAAAAACCGCTACCCTTGAACTGAATTACAAAACAGAACAGAGTCACACGTTTACAAATCAGACTATGGCTGCTTAACGGGAAAGGTGAGGTGGGGTGATGCATAAAACAAGGGTTTCAAATTAGCTCAGATACCGTTCCATGAACCCAATATGTAATACACAAGACCTACTCCTTGCTCAGTGAACTGGACTCAACACCCCCTATTCACCGCCCAATAATATATCTGACTAGTAAGACTCTTAAAACCTATGTATTGATATCTCTCTGTAAGTGAGTCAAGTGGGTGTAAAGCGGCATAAACACAGCAGTGAAAAGCAGCTAAACCCCATTATAAAAATCAATTACTTTTCAAAACCCGTGAAAAAAAGACAGTGAAAGAGAGAGAAATTCTTAGGAAATTCGTTCAGGGGCTGTGATGCCACCTGCATTGACCATATCTAGACCCACAGCTGATTGAGACATAAGGGTGGACACTCTTGGGGCTGAGAGGTTTGGTGAGGTTGGGTGAGCAAACGCAGACCCTTTAAAGTAATACAGCGTGGTACCCATCCCATGGGTCCCAAATCTCCAGGTTCAAGGGCATCGTCCTACACTGAAAACATGCATGAGAAACCCCGAAGATGGTACACCGTGTGATCGGGAAAGGTTTCTAAAACGCACCTCATTTCTCATCTCCTTGTGCTCCGCTTCGCCATTCCAGCCGCTTTCCTAGCAATCTCCCTCCTTGGAGAATCAGCACCTTTATCCTCCTGTTCCGTACAGCTTGCAATTGGTCCTGAGGATGCACGGGAAGAGGGGGAACCAATGAGAGACTAGCTCTAGGTGTTGGGACAGGCACAGGTCACTCTATTTTCCCATCAGGAAGAACAATTAACCACAGGCTCAGCCTGCCGCCAGGAACCAGAATACGGCCTGAAGCAATCCTGCGCTTTTGCGGCCAGCTCCCAAGAAAGCGAGTTGAATAATGGAGCTCAGGGGCACTGCAATTCACAAACCTGCAGACTTAGAAATGATAACTCTCGTCCACAAATATATTGAGGGAAGGCAACGAAGAGGATTTGAAAGCAAGGCAGAATTGCAGGAAACAGATTTCAGGAGGTAGATTCGAATCGCCTTTAAAGCACAGGAAAAGCGGCAAAACCTCGACAATGATGCCCTTGGCCAAAAAGGGCGTATGCGTTTTTTCCTGAATATATTCAGGAAAAAACGCATACGCCCTTTTTGGCCAACCAAGCAACCTGGAAAGGCAAATCAGCGCTACAAAGAAGTCTCGCTTCCCATCGGTCAAAAGGGCCATGCTGAATAAAGTGTCAAAACCAGAAATGCAGGACAGGCCATGGAGAAATAGGAGCCTTGCTACGCTGATGGGCGGGATGTAAATTGCCAAAAGCCACTCTAGAGAAGTGTACGGTGTGTCCTGAAACATCTAAAAAACTCAGCTTAGAGAGCATAGGGCACTTCCACTCATGGGCGTATAAATTGGGAAAACTAAAAATCAGCAAGACACAGGCACCCCAAAGTTTTGGGCTACTCTGTTGACAAGAACCTCCACTTCGTTACACCTTAAATATCCCGGGAAAGAGAAGAATGGATAAAGAAGTTGTGGTCCTTATGTACAATGGAATATCACTCAGCCATGAAATCAATGTCATAAGGCTAGTAGCAGCATGATGAGTGGATTTAGGTATGACGATTCTAAGTGAAATAAGTCCCACAGAAAAAGACACTTATCATGAGATATCACTTATAGAGGGAATGTAAAAACCGCTACCCTTGAACTGAATTACAAAACAGAACAGAGTCACACGTTTAGAAAACACACTATGGCTGCTTAACGGGAAAGGTGAGGTGGGGTGATGCATAAAACAAGGGTTTCAAATTAGCTCAGATACCGTTCCATGAACCCAATATGTAATAGACAAGACCTACTCCTTGCTCAGTGAACTGGACTCAACACCCCCTATTCACCGCCCCAGAATATATCTGACTAGTAAGAATCTTAAAACCTATGTATTGATATCTCTCTGTAAGTGAGTCAAGTGGGTGTAAAGCGGCATAAACACAGCAGTGAAAAGCAGCTAAAGCCCATTATAAAAATCAATTACTTTTCAAAACCCGTGAAACAAAGACAGTGAAAGAGAGAGAAATTCTTACAAAATTCGTTCAGGGGCTGTGATGCCACCTGCATTGACCATATCTAGACCCACAGCTGATTGAGACATAAGGGTGGACACTCTTGGGGCTGAGAGGTTTGGTGAGGTTGGGTGAGCAAACGCAGACCCTTTAAAGTAATACAGCGTGGTACCCATCCCATGGGTCCCAAATCTCCAGGTTCAAGGGCATCGTCCTACACTGAAAACATGCATGAGAAACCCCGAAGATGGTACACCGTGCGATCGGGAAAGGTTTCTAAAACGCACCTCATTTCTCATCTCCTTGTGCTCCGCTTCGCCATTCCAGCCGCTTTCCTAGCAATCTCCCTCCTTGGAGAATCAGCACCTTTATCCTCCTGTTCCGTACAGCTTGCAATTGGTCCTGAGGATGCACGGGAAGAGGGGGAACCAATGAGAGACTAGCTCTAGGTGTTGGGACAGGCACAGGTCACTCTATTTTCCCATCAGGAAGAAGAATTAACCACAGGCTCAGCCTGCCGCCTGGAACCAGAATACGGCCTGAAGCAATCCTGCGCTTTTGCGGCCAGCTCCCAAGAAAGCGAGTTGAAGAATGGAGCTCAGGGGCACTGCAATTCACAAACCTGCAGACTTAGAAATGATAACTCTCGTCCACGAATATATTGAGGGAAGGCAACGAAGAGGATTTGAAAGCAAGGCAGAATTGCAGGAAACAGATTTCAGGAGGTAGATTCGAATCGCCTTTAAAGCACAGGAAAAGCGGCAAAACCTCGATAATGATGCCCTTGGCCAAAAAGGGCGTATGCGTTTTTTCCTGAATATATTCAGGAAAAAACGCATACGCCCTTTTTGGCCAACCAAGCAACCTGGAAAGGCAAATCAGCGCTACAAAGAAGTCTCGCTTCCCATCGGTCAAAAGGGCCATGCTGAATAAAGTGTCAAAACCAGAAATGCAGGACAGGCCATGGAGAAATGGGAGCCTTGCTACGCTGATGGGCGGGATGTAAATTGCCAACAGCCACTCTGGAGAAGTGTACGGTGTGTCCTGAAACATCTAAAAAACTCAGCTTAGAGAGCATAGGGCCCTTCCACTCATGGGCGTATAAATTGGGAAAACTAAAAATCAGCAAGACACAGGCACCCCAAAGTTTTGGACTACTCTGTTGACAAGAACCTCCACTTCGTTACACCTTAAATATCCCAGGAAAGAGAAGAATGGATAAAGAAGATGTGGTCCTTATATACAATGGAATATCACTCAGACATGAAATCAATGTCATAAGGCTAGTAGCAGCATGATGAGTGGATTTAGGTATGACGAGTCTAAGTGAAATAATTCACACAGAAAAAGACACATATCATGAGATATCACTTATAGAGGGAATGTAAAAACCGCTACCCTTGAACTGAATTACAAAACAGAACAGAGTCACACGTTTACAAATCAGACTATGGCTGCTTAACGGGAAAGGTGAGGTGGGGTGATGCATAAAACAAGGGTTTCAAATTAGCTCAGATACCGTTCCATGAACCCAATATGTAATACACAAGACCTACTCCTTGCTCAGTGAACTGGACTCAACACCCCCTATTCACCGCCCAATAATATATCTGACTAGTAAGACTCTTAAAACCTATGTATTGATATCTCTCTGTAAGTGAGTCAAGTGGGTGTAAAGCGGCATAAACACAGCAGTGAAAAGCAGCTAAACCCCATTATAAAAATCAATTACTTTTCAAAACCCGTGAAAAAAAGACAGTGAAAGAGAGAGAAATTCTTAGGAAATTCGTTCAGGGGCTGTGATGCCACCTGCATTGACCACATCTAGACCCACAGCTGATTGAGACATAAGGGTGGACACTCTTGGGGCTGAGAGGTTTGGTGAGGTTGGGTGAGCAAACGCAGACCCTTTAAAGTAATACAGCGTGGTACCCATCCCATGGGTCCCAAATCTCCAGGTTCAAGGGCATCGTCCTACACTGAAAACATGCATGAGAAACCCCGAAGATGGTACACCGTGTGATCGGGAAAGGTTTCTAAAACGCACCTCATTTCTCATCTCCTTGTGCTCCGCTTCGCCATTCCAGCCGCTTTCCTAGCAATCTCCCTCCTTGGAGAATCAGCACCTTTATCCTCCTGTTCCGTACAGCTTGCAATTGGTCCTGAGGATGCACGGGAAGAGGGGGAACCAATGAGAGACTAGCTCTAGGTGTTGGGACAGGCACAGGTCACTCTATTTTCCCATCAGGAAGAACAATTAACCACAGGCTCAGCCTGCCGCCAGGAACCAGAATACGGCCTGAAGCAATCCTGCGCTTTTGCGGCCAGCTCCCAAGAAAGCGAGTTGAATAATGGAGCTCAGGGGCACTGCAATTCACAAACCTGCAGACTTAGAAATGATAACTCTCGTCCACAAATATATTGAGGGAAGGCAACGAAGAGGATTTGAAAGCAAGGCAGAATTGCAGGAAACAGATTTCAGGAGGTAGATTCGAATCGCCTTTAAAGCACAGGAAAAGCGGCAAAACCTCGACAATGATGCCCTTGGCCAAAAAGGGCGTATGCGTTTTTTCCTGAATATATTCAGGAAAAAACGCATACGCCCTTTTTGGCCAACCAAGCAACCTGGAAAGGCAAATCAGCGCTACAAAGAAGTCTCGCTTCCCATCGGTCAAAAGGGCCATGCTGAATAAAGTGTCAAAACCAGAAATGCAGGACAGGCCATGGAGAAATAGGAGCCTTGCTACGCTGATGGGCGGGATGTAAATTGCCAAAAGCCACTCTAGAGAAGTGTACGGTGTGTCCTGAAACATCTAAAAAACTCAGCTTAGAGAGCATAGGGCACTTCCACTCATGGGCGTATAAATTGGGAAAACTAAAAATCAGCAAGACACAGGCACCCCAAAGTTTTGGGCTACTCTGTTGACAAGAACCTCCACTTCGTTACACCTTAAATATCCCGGGAAAGAGAAGAATGGATAAAGAAGTTGTGGTCCTTATGTACAATGGAATATCACTCAGCCATGAAATCAATGTCATAAGGCTAGTAGCAGCATGATGAGTGGATTTAGGTATGACGATTCTAAGTGAAATAAGTCCCACAGAAAAAGACACTTATCATGAGATATCACTTATAGAGGGAATGTAAAAACCGCTACCCTTGAACTGAATTACAAAACAGAACAGAGTCACACGTTTAGAAAACACACTATGGCTGCTTAACGGGAAAGGTGAGGTGGGGTGATGCATAAAACAAGGGTTTCAAATTAGCTCAGATACCGTTCCATGAACCCAATATGTAATAGACAAGACCTACTCCTTGCTCAGTGAACTGGACTCAACACCCCCTATTCACCGCCCCAGAATATATCTGACTAGTAAGAATCTTAAAACCTATGTATTGATATCTCTCTGTAAGTGAGTCAAGTGGGTGTAAAGCGGCATAAACACAGCAGTGAAAAGCAGCTAAAGCCCATTATAAAAATCAATTACTTTTCAAAACCCGTGAAACAAAGACAGTGAAAGAGAGAGAAATTCTTACAAAATTCGTTCAGGGGCTGTGATGCCACCTGCATTGACCATATCTAGACCCACAGCTGATTGAGACATAAGGGTGGACACTCTTGGGGCTGAGAGGTTTGGTGAGGTTGGGTGAGCAAACGCAGACCCTTTAAAGTAATACAGCGTGGTACCCATCCCATGGGTCCCAAATCTCCAGGTTCAAGGGCATCGTCCTACACTGAAAACATGCATGAGAAACCCCGAAGATGGTACACCGTGTGATCGGGAAAGGTTTCTAAAACGCACCTCATTTCTCATCTCCTTGTGCTCCGCTTCGCCATTCCAGCCGCTTTCCTAGCAATCTCCCTCCTTGGAGAATCAGCACCTTTATCCTCCTGTTCCGTACAGCTTGCAATTGGTCCTGAGGATGCACGGGAAGAGGGGGAACCAATGAGAGACTAGCTCTAGGTGTTGGGACAGGCACAGGTCACTCTATTTTCCCATCAGGAAGAAGAATTAACCACAGGCTCAGCCTGCCGCCTGGAACCAGAATACGGCCTGAAGCAATCCTGCGCTTTTGCGGCCAGCTCCCAAGAAAGCGAGTTGAAGAATGGAGCTCAGGGGCACTGCAATTCACAAACCTGCAGACTTAGAAATGATAACTCTCGTCCACAAATATATTGAGGGAAGGCAACGAAGAGGATTTGAAAGCAAGGCAGAATTGCAGGAAACAGATTTCAGGAGGTAGATTCGAATCGCCTTTAAAGCACAGGAAAAGCGGCAAAACCTCGATAACGATGCCCTTGGCCAAAAAGGGCGTATGCGTTTTTTCCTGAATATATTCAGGAAAAAACGCATACGCCCTTTTTGGCCAACCAAGCAACCTGGAAAGGCAAATCAGCGCTACAAAGAAGTCTCGCTTCCCATCGGTCAAAAGGGCCATGCTGAATAAAGTGTCAAAACCAGAAATGCAGGACAGGCCATGGAGAAATGGGAGCCTTGCTACGCTGATGGGCGGGATGTAAATTGCCAACAGCCACTCTGGAGAAGTGTACGGTGTGTCCTGAAACATCTAAAAAACTCAGCTTAGAGAGCATAGGGCCCTTCCACTCATGGGCATATAAATTGGGAAAACTAAAAATCAGCAAGACACAGGCACCCCAAAGTTTTGGACTACTCTGTTGACAAGAACCTCCACTTCGTTACACCTTAAATATCCCAGGAAAGAGAAGAATGGATAAAGAAGATGTGGTCCTTATATACAATGGAATATCACTCAGCCATGAAATCAATGTCATAAGGCTAGTAGCAGCATGATGAGTGGATTTAGGTATGACGAGTCTAAGTGAAATAATTCACACAGAAAAAGACACATATCATGAGATATCACTTATAGAGGGAATGTAAAAACCGCTACCCTTGAACTGAATTACAAAACAGAACAGAGTCACACGTTTACAAATCACACTATGGCTGCTTAACGGGAAAGGTGAGGTGGGGTGATGCATAAAACAAGGGTTTCAAATTAGCTCAGATACCGTTCCATGAACCCAATATGTAATACACAAGACCTACTCCTTGCTCAGTGAACTGGACTCAACACCCCCTATTCACCGCCCAATAATATATCTGACTAGTAAGACTCTTAAAACCTATGTATTGATATCTCTCTGTAAGTGAGTCAAGTGGGTGTAAAGCGGCATAAACACAGCAGTGAAAAGCAGCTAAACCCCATTATAAAAATCAATTACTTTTCAAAACCCGTGAAAAAAAGACAGTGAAAGAGAGAGAAATTCTTAGGAAATTCGTTCAGGGGCTGTGATGCCACCTGGATTGACCATATCTAGACCCACAGCTGATTGAGACATAAGGGTGGACACTCTTGGGGCTGAGAGGTTTGGTGAGGTTGGGTGAGCAAACGCAGACCCTTTAAAGTAATACAGCGTGGTACCCATCCCATGGGTCCCAAATCTCCAGGTTCAAGGGCATCGTCCTACACTGAAAACATGCATGAGAAACCCCGAAGATGGTACACCGTGTGATCGGGAAAGGTTTCTAAAACGCACCTCATTTCTCATCTCCTTGTGCTCCGCTTCGCCATTCCAGCCGCTTTCCTAGCAATCTCCCTCCTTGGAGAATCAGCACCTTTATCCTCCTGTTCCGTACAGCTTGCAATTGGTCCTGAGGATGCACGGGAAGAGGGGGAACCAATGAGAGACTAGCTCTAGGTGTTGGGACAGGCACAGGTCACTCTATTTTCCCATCAGGAAGAAGAATTAACCACAGGCTCAGCCTGCCGCCAGGAACCAGAATACGGCCTGAAGCAATCCTGCGCTTTTGCGGCCAGCTCCCAAGAAAGCGAGTTGAAGAATGGAGCTCAGGGGCACTGCAATTCACAAACCTGCAGACTTAGAAATGATAACTCTCGTCCACAAATATATTGAGGGAAGGCAACGAAGAGGATTTGAAAGCAAGGCAGAATTGCAGGAAACAGATTTCAGGAGGTAGATTCGAATCGCCTTTAAAGCACAGGAAAAGCGGCAAAACCTCGACAATGATGCCCTTGGCCAAAAAGGGCGTATGCGTTTTTTCCTGAATATATTCAGGAAAAAACGCATACGCCCTTTTTGGCCAACCAAGCAACCTGGAAAGGCAAATCAGCGCTACAAAGAAGTCTCGCTTCCCATCGGTCAAAAGGGCCATGCTGAATAAAGTGTCAAAACCAGAAATGCAGGACAGGCCATGGAGAAATAGGAGCCTTGCTACGCTGATGGGCGGGATGTAAATTGCCAAAAGCCACTCTAGAGAAGTGTACGGTGTGTCCTGAAACATCTAAAAAACTCAGCTTAGAGAGCATAGGGCACTTCCACTCATGGGCGTATAAATTGGGAAAACTAAAAATCAGCAAGACACAGGCACCCCAAAGTTTTGGGCTACTCTGTTGACAAGAACCTCCACTTCGTTACACCTTAAATATCCCGGGAAAGAGAAGAATGGATAAAGAAGTTGTGGTCCTTATGTACAATGGAATATCACTCAGCCATGAAATCAATGTCATAAGGCTAGTAGCAGCATGATGAGTGGATTTAGTTATGACGATTCTAAGTGAAATAAGTCCCACAGAAAAAGACACTTATCATGAGATATCACTTATAGAGGGAATGTAAAAACCGCTACCCTTGAACTGAATTACAAAACAGAACAGAGTCACACGTTTAGAAAACACACTATGGCTGCTTAACGGGAAAGGTGAGGTGGGGTGATGCATAAAACAAGGGTTTCAAATTAGCTCAGATACCGTTCCATGAACCCAATATGTAATAGACAAGACCTACTCCTTGCTCAGTGAACTGGACTCAACACCCCCTATTCACCGCCCAAGAATATATCTGACTAGTAAGAATCTTAAAACCTATGTATTGATATCTCTCTGTAAGTGAGTCAAGTGGGTGTAAAGCGGCATAAACACAGCAGTGAAAAGCAGCTAAAGCCCATTATAAAAATCAATTACTTTTCAAAACCCGTGAAACAAAGACAGTGAAAGAGAGAGAAATTCTTACAAAATTCGTTCAGGGGCTGTGATGCCACCTGCATTGACCATATCTAGACCCACAGCTGATTGAGACATAAGGGTGGACACTCTTGGGGCTGAGAGGTTTGGTGAGGTTGGGTGAGCAAACGCAGACCCTTTAAAGTAATATAGCGTGGTACCCATCCCATGGGTCCCAAATCTCCAGGTTCAAGGGCATCGTCCTACACTGAAAACATGCATGAGAAACCCCGAAGATGGTACATCGTGTGATCGGGAAAGGTTTCTAAAACGCACCTCATTTCTCATCTCCTTGTGCTCCGCTTCGCCATTCCAGCCGCTTTCCTAGCAATCTCCCTCCTTGGAGAATCAGCACCTTTATCCTCCTGTTCCGTACAGCTTGCAATTGGTCCTGAGGATGCACGGGAAGAGGGGGAACCAATGAGAGACTAGCTCTAGGTGTTGGGACAGGCACAGGTCACTCTATTTTCCCATCAGGAAGAAGAATTAACCACAGGCTCAGCCTGCCGCCAGGAACCAGAATACGGCCTGAAGCAATCCTGCGCTTTTGCGGCCAGCTCCCAAGAAAGCGAGTTGAAGAATGGAGCTCAGGGGCACTGCAATTCACAAACCTGCAGACTTAGAAATGATAACTCTCGTCCACAGATATATTGAGGGAAGGCAACGAAGAGGATTTGAAAGCAAGGCAGAATTGCAGGAAACAGATTTCAGGAGGTAGATTCGAATCGCCTTTAAAGCACAGGAAAAGCGGCAAAACCTCGACAATGATGCCCTTGGCCAAAAAGGGCGTATGCGTTTTTTCCTGAATATATTCAGGAAAAAACGCATACGCCCTTTTTGGCCAACCAAGCAACCTGGAAAGGCAAATCAGCGCTACAAAGAAGTCTCGCTTCCCATCGGTCAAAAGGGCCATGCTGAATAAAGTGTCAAAACCAGAAATGCAGGACAGGCCATGGAGAAATAGGAGCCTTGCTACGCTGATGGGCGGGATGTAAATTGCCAAAAGCCACTCTAGAGAAGTGTACGGTGTGTCCTGAAACATCTAAAAAACTCAGCTTAGAGAGCATAGGGCACTTCCACTCATGGGCGTATAAATTGGGAAAACTAAAAATCAGCAAGACACAGGCACCCCAAAGTTTTGGGCTACTCTGTTGACAAGAACCTCCACTTCGTTACACCTTAAATATCCCGGGAAAGAGAAGAATGGATAAAGAAGTTGTGGTCCTTATGTACAATGGAATATCACTCAGCCATGAAATCAATGTCATAAGGCTAGTAGCAGCATGATGAGTGGATTTAGGTATGACGATTCTAAGTGAAATAAGTCCCACAGAAAAAGACACTTATCATGAGATATCACTTATAGAGGGAATGTAAAAACCGCTACCCTTGAACTGAATTACAAAACAGAACAGAGTCACACGTTTAGAAAACACACTATGGCTGCTTAACGGGAAAGGTGAGGTGGGGTGATGCATAAAACAAGGGTTTCAAATTAGCTCAGATACCGTTCCATGAACCCAATATGTAATAGACAAGACCTACTCCTTGCTCAGTGAACTGGACTCAACACCCCCTATTCACCGCCCAAGAATATATCTGACTAGTAAGAATCTTAAAACCTATGTATTGATATCTCTCTGTAAGTGAGTCAAGTGGGTGTAAAGCGGCATAAACACAGCAGTGAAAAGCAGCTAAAGCCCATTATAAAAATCAATTACTTTTCAAAACCCGTGAAACAAAGACAGTGAAAGAGAGAGAAATTCTTACAAAATTCGTTCAGGGGCTGTGATGCCACCTGCATTGACCATATCTAGACCCACAGCTGATTGAGACATAAGGGTGGACACTCTTGGGGCTGAGAGGTTTGGTGAGGTTGGGTGAGCAAACGCAGACCCTTTAAAGTAATACAGCGTGGTACCCATCCCATGGGTCCCAAATCTCCAGGTTCAAGGGCATCGTCCTACACTGAAAACATGCATGAGAAACCCCGAAGATGGTACACCGTGTGATCGGGAAAGGTTTCTAAAACGCACCTCATTTCTCATCTCCTTGTGCTCCGCTTCGCCATTCCAGCCGCTTTCCTAGCAATCTCCCTCCTTGGAGAATCAGCACCTTTATCCTCCTGTTCCGTACAGCTTGCAATTGGTCCTGAGGATGCACGGGAAGAGGGGGAACCAATGAGAGACTAGCTCTAGGTGTTGGGACAGGCACAGGTCACTCTATTTTCCCATCAGGAAGAAGAATTAACCACAGGCTCAGCCTGCCGCCTGGAACCAGAATACGGCCTGAAGCAATCCTGCGCTTTTGCGGCCAGCTCCCAAGAAAGCGAGTTGAAGAATGGAGCTCAGGGGCACTGCAATTCACAAACCTGCAGACTTAGAAATGATAACTCTCGTCCACGAATATATTGAGGGAAGGCAACGAAGAGGATTTGAAAGCAAGGCAGAATTGCAGGAAACAGATTTCAGGAGGTAGATTCGAATCGCCTTTAAAGCACAGGAAAAGCGGCAAAACCTCGATAATGATGCCCTTGGCCAAAAAGGGCGTATGCGTTTTTTCCTGAATATATTCAGGAAAAAACGCATACGCCCTTTTTGGCCAACCAAGCAACCTGGAAAGGCAAATCAGCGCTACAAAGAAGTCTCGCTTCCCATCGGTCAAAAGGGCCATGCTGAATAAAGTGTCAAAACCAGAAATGCAGGACAGGCCATGGAGAAATGGGAGCCTTGCTACGCTGATGGGCGGGATGTAAATTGCCAACAGCCACTCTGGAGAAGTGTACGGTGTGTCCTGAAACATCTAAAAAACTCAGCTTAGAGAGCATAGGGCCCTTCCACTCATGGGCGTATAAATTGGGAAAACTAAAAATCAGCAAGACACAGGCACCCCAAAGTTTTGGACTACTCTGTTGACAAGAACCTCCACTTCGTTACACCTTAAATATCCCAGGAAAGAGAAGAATGGATAAAGAAGATGTGGTCCTTATATACAATGGAATATCACTCAGCCATGAAATCAATGTCATAAGGCTAGTAGCAGCATGATGAGTGGATTTAGGTATGACGAGTCTAAGTGAAATAATTCACACAGAAAAAGACACATATCATGAGATATCACTTATAGAGGGAATGTAAAAACCGCTACCCTTGAACTGAATTACAAAACAGAACAGAGTCACACGTTTACAAATCACACTATGGCTGCTTAACGGGAAAGGTGAGGTGGGGTGATGCATAAAACAAGGGTTTCAAATTAGCTCAGATACCGTTCCATGAACCCAATATGTAATAGACAAGACCTACTCCTTGCTCAGTGAACTGGACTCAACACCCCCTATTCACCGCCCAATAATATATCTGACTAGTAAGACTCTTAAAACCTATGTATTGATATCTCTCTGTAAGTGAGTCAAGTGGGTGTAAAGCGGCATAAACACAGCAGTGAAAAGCAGCTAAACCCCATTATAAAAATCAATTACTTTTCAAAACCCGTGAAAAAAAGACAGTGAAAGAGAGAGAAATTCTTAGGAAATTCGTTCAGGGGCTGTGATGCCACCTGGATTGACCATATCTAGACCCACAGCTGATTGAGACATAAGGGTGGACACTCTTGGGGCTGAGAGGTTTGGTGAGGTTGGGTGAGCAAACGCAGACCCTTTAAAGTAATACAGCGTGGTACCCATCCCATGGGTCCCAAATCTCCAGGTTCAAGGGCATCGTCCTACACTGAAAACATGCATGAGAAACCCCGAAGATGGTACACCGTGTGATCGGGAAAGGTTTCTAAAACGCACCTCATTTCTCATCTCCTTGTGCTCCGCTTCGCCATTCCAGCCGCTTTCCTAGCAATCTCCCTCCTTGGAGAATCAGCACCTTTATCCTCCTGTTCCTTACAGCTTGCAATTGGTCCTGAGGATGCACGGGAAGAGGGGGAACCAATGAGAGACTAGCTCTAGGTGTTGGGACAGGCACAGGTCACTCTATTTTCCCATCAGGAAGAAGAATTAACCACAGGCTCAGCCTGCCGCCAGGAACCAGAATACGGCCTGAAGCAATCCTGCGCTTTTGCGGCCAGCTCCCAAGAAAGCGAGTTGAATAATGGAGCTCAGGGGCACTGCAATTCACAAACCTGCAGACTTAGAAATGATAACTCTCGTCCACAGATATATTGAGGGAAGGCAACGAAGAGGATTTGAAAGCAAGGCAGAATTGCAGGAAACAGATTTCAGGAGGTAGATTCGAATCGCCTTTAAAGCAGAGGAAAAGCGGCAAAACCTCGACAATGATGCCCTTGGCCAAAAAGGGCGTATGCGTATTTTCCTGAATATATTCAGGAAAAAACGCATACGCCCTTTTTGGCCAACCAAGCAACCTGGAAAGGCAAATCAGCGCTACAAAGAAGTCTCGCTTCCCATCGGTCAAAAGGGCCATGCTGAATAAAGTGTCAAAACCAGAAATGCAGGACAGGCCATGGAGAAATAGGAGCCTTGCTACGCTGATGGGCGGGATGTAAATTGCCAAAAGCCACTCTAGAGAAGTGTACGGTGTGTCCTGAAACATCTAAAAAACTCAGCTTAGAGAGCATAGGGCACTTCCACTCATGGGCGTATAAATTGGGAAAACTAAAAATCAGCAAGACACAGGCACCCCAAAGTTTTGGGCTACTCTGTTGACAAGAACCTCCACTTCGTTACACCTTAAATATCCCGGGAAAGAGAAGAATGGATAAAGAAGTTGTGGTCCTTATGTACAATGGAATATCACTCAGCCATGAAATCAATGTCATAAGGCTAGTAGCAGCATGATGAGTGGATTTAGGTATGACGATTCTAAGTGAAATAAGTCCCACAGAAAAAGACACTTATCATGAGATATCACTTATAGAGGGAATGTAAAAACCGCTACCCTTGAACTGAATTACAAAACAGAACAGAGTCACACGTTTAGAAAACACACTATGGCTGCTTAACGGGAAAGGTGAGGTGGGGTGATGCATAAAACAAGGGTTTCAAATTAGCTCAGATACCGTTCATAAACCCAATATGTAAGAGACAAGACCTACTCCTTGCTCAGTGAACTGGACTCAACACCCCCTATTCACCGCCCAAGAATATATCTGACTAGTAAGAATCTTAAAACCTATATATTGATATCTCTCTGTAAGTGAGTCAAGTGGGTGTAAAGCGGCATAAACGCAGCAGTGAAAAGCAGCTAAACCCCATTATAAAAATCAATTACTTTTCAAAACCCGTGAAACAAAGACAGTGAAAGAGAGAGAAATTCTTACAAAATTCGTTCAGGGGCTGTGATGCCACCTGCATTGACCATATCTAGACCCACAGCTGATTGAGACATAAGGGTGGACACTCTTGGGGCTGAGAGGTTTGGTGAGGTTGGGTGAGCAAACGCAGACCCTTTAAAGTAATACAGCGTGGTACCCATCCCATGGGTCCCAAATCTCCAGGTTCAAGGGCATCGTCCTACACTGAAAACATGCATGAGAAACCCCGAAGATGGTACACCGTGTGATCGGGAAAGGTTTCTAAAACGCACCTCATTTCTCATCTACTTGTGCTCCGCTTCGCCATTCCAGCCGCTTTCCTAGCAATCTCCCTCCTTGGAGAATCAGCACCTTTATCCTCCTGTTCCGTACAGCTTGCAATTGGTCCTGAGGATGCACGGGAAGAGGGGGAACCAATGAGAGACTAGCTCTAGGTGTTGGGACAGGCACAGGTCACTCTATTTTCCCATCAGGAAGAAGAATTAACCACAGGCTCAGCCTGCCGCCTGGAACCAGAATACGGCCTGAAGCAATCCTGCGCTTTTGCGGCCAGCTCCCAAGAAAGCGAGTTGAAGAATGGAGCTCAGGGGCACTGCAATTCACAAACCTGCAGACTTAGAAATGATAACTCTCGTCCACGAATATATTGAGGGAAGGCAACGAAGAGGATTTGAAAGCAAGGCAGAATTGCAGGAAACAGATTTCAGGAGGTAGATTCGAATCGCCTTTAAAGCACAGGAAAAGCGGCAAAACCTCGATAATGATGCCCTTGGCCAAAAAGGGCGTATGCGTTTTTTCCTGAATATATTCAGGAAAAAACGCATACGCCCTTTTTGGCCAACCAAGCAACCTGGAAAGGCAAATCAGCGCTACAAAGAAGTCTCGCTTCCCATCGGTCAAAAGGGCCATGCTGAATAAAGTGTCAAAACCAGAAATGCAGGACAGGCCATGGAGAAATGGGAGCCTTGCAACGCTGATGGGCGGGATGTAAATTGCCAACAGCCACTCTGGAGAAGTGTACGGTGTGTCCTGAAACATCTAAAAAACTCAGCTTAGAGAGCATAGGGCCCTTCCACTCATGGGCGTATAAATTGGGAAAACTAAAAATCAGCAAGACACAGGCACCCCAAAGTTTTGGACTACTCTGTTGACAAGAACCTCCACTTCGTTACACCTTAAATATCCCAGGAAAGAGAAGAATGGATAAAGAAGATGTGGTCCTTATATACAATGGAATATCACTCAGCCATGAAATCAATGTCATAAGGCTAGTAGCAGCATGATGAGTGGATTTAGGTATGACGAGTCTAAGTGAAATAATTCACACAGAAAAAGACACATATCATGAGATATCACTTATAGAGGGAATGTAAAAACCGCTACCCTTGAACTGAATTACAAAACAGAACAGAGTCACACGTTTACAAATCACACTATGGCTGCTTAACGGGAAAGGTGAGGTGGGGTGATGCATAAAACAAGGGTTTCAAATTAGCTCAGATACCGTTCCATGAACCCAATATGTAATAGACAAGACCTACTCCTTGCTCAGTGAACTGGACTCAACACCCCCTATTCACCGCCCAAGAATATATCTGACTAGTAAGAATCTTAAAACCTATGTATTGATATCTCTCTGTAAGTGAGTCAAGTGGGTGTAAAGCGGCATAAACACAGCAGTGAAAAGCAGCTAAAGCCCATTATAAAAATCAATTACTTTTCAAAACCCGTGAAACAAAGACAGTGAAAGAGAGAGAAATTCTTACAAAATTCGTTCAGGGGCTGTGATGCCACCTGCATTGACCATATCTAGACCCACAGCTGATTGAGACATAAGGGTGGACACTCTTGGGGCTGAGAGGTTTGGTGAGGTTGGGTGAGCAAACGCAGACCCTTTAAAGTAATACAGCGTGGTACCCATCCCATGGGTCCCAAATCTCCAGGTTCAAGGGCATCGTCCTACACTGAAAACATGCATGAGAAACCCCGAAGATGGTACACCGTGTGATCGGGAAAGGTTTCTAAAACGCACCTCATTTCTCATCTCCTTGTGCTCCGCTTCGCCATTCCAGCCGCTTTCCTAGCAATCTCCCTCCTTGGAGAATCAGCACCTTTATCCTCCTGTTCCGTACAGCTTGCAATTGGTCCTGAGGATGCACGGGAAGAGGGGGAACCAATGAGAGACTAGCTCTAGGTGTTGGGACAGGCACAGGTCACTCTATTTTCCCATCAGGAAGAAGAATTAACCACAGGCTCAGCCTGCCGCCTGGAACCAGAATACGGCCTGAAGCAATCCTGCGCTTTTGCGGCCAGCTCCCAAGAAAGCGAGTTGAAGAATGGAGCTCAGGGGCACTGCAATTCACAAACCTGCAGACTTAGAAATGATAACTCTCGTCCACGAATATATTGAGAGAAGGCAACGAAGAGGATTTGAAAGCAAGGCAGAATTGCAGGAAACAGATTTCAGGAGGTAGATTCGAATCGCCTTTAAAGCACAGGAAAAGCGGCAAAACCTCGATAATGATGCCCTTGGCCAAAAAGGGCGTATGCGTTTTTTCCTGAATATATTCAGGAAAAAACGCATACGCCCTTTTTGGCCAACCAAGCAACCTGGAAAGGCAAATCAGCGCTACAAAGAAGTCTCGCTTCCCATCGGTCAAAAGGGCCATGCTGAATAAAGTGTCAAAACCAGAAATGCAGGACAGGCCATGGAGAAATGGGAGCCTTGCTACGCTGATGGGCGGGATGTAAATTGCCAACAGCCACTCTGGAGAAGTGTACGGTGTGTCCTGAAACATCTAAAAAACTCAGCTTAGAGAGCATAGGGCCCTTCCACTCATGGGCGTATAAATTGGGAAAACTAAAAATCAGCAAGACACAGGCACCCCAAAGTTTTGGACTACTCTGTTGACAAGAACCTCCACTTCGTTACACCTTAAATATCCCAGGAAAGAGAAGAATGGATAAAGAAGATGTGGTCCTTATATACAATGGAATATCACTCAGCCATGAAATCAATGTCATAAGGCTAGTAGCAGCATGATGAGTGGATTTAGGTATGACGAGTCTAAGTGAAATAATTCACACAGAAAAAGACACATATCATGAGATATCACTTATAGAGGGAATGTAAAAACCGCTACCCTTGAACTGAATTACAAAACAGAACAGAGTCACACGTTTACAAATCACACTATGGCTGCTTAACGGGAAAGGTGAGGTGGGGTGATGCATAAAACAAGGGTTTCAAATTAGCTCAGATACCGTTCCATGAACCCAATATGTAATAGACAAGACCTACTCCTTGCTCAGTGAACTGGACTCAACACCCCCTATTCACCGCCCAAGAATATATCTGACTAGTAAGAATCTTAAAACCTATGTATTGATATCTCTCTGTAAGTGAGTCAAGTGGGTGTAAAGCGGCATAAACACAGCAGTGAAAAGCAGCTAAAGCCCATTATAAAAATCAATTACTTTTCAAAACCCGTGAAACAAAGACAGTGAAAGAGAGAGAAATTCTTACAAAATTCGTTCAGGGGCTGTGATGCCACCTGCATTGACCATATCTAGACCCACAGCTGATTGAGACATAAGGGTGGACACTCTTGGGGCTGAGAGGTTTGGTGAGGTTGGGTGAGCAAACGCAGACCCTTTAAAGTAATACAGCGTGGTACCCATCCCATGGGTCCCAAATCTCCAGGTTCAAGGGCATCGTCCTACACTGAAAACATGCATGAGAAACCCCGAAGATGGTACACCGTGTGATAGGGAAAGGTTTCTAAAACGCACCTCATTTCTCATCTCCTTGTGCTCCGCTTCGCCATTCCAGCCGCTTTCCTAGCAATCTCCCTCCTTGGAGAATCAGCACCTTTATCCTCCTGTTCCGTACAGCTTGCAATTGGTCCTGAGGATGCACGGGAAGAGGGGGAACCAATGAGAGACTAGCTCTAGGTGTTGGGACAGGCACCGGTCACTCTATTTTCCCATCAGGAAGAAGAATTAACCACAGGCTCAGCCTGCCGCCTGGAACCAGAATACGGCCTGAAGCAATCCTGCGCTTTTGCGGCCAGCTCCCAAGAAAGCGAGTTGAAGAATGGAGCTCAGGGGCACTGCAATTCACAAACCTGCAGACTTAGAAATGATAACTCTCGTCCACGAATATATTGAGGGAAGGCAACGAAGAGGATTTGAAAGCAAGGCAGAATTGCAGGAAACAGATTTCAGGAGGTAGATTCGAATCGCCTTTAAAGCACAGGAAAAGCGGCAAAACCTCGACAATGATGCCCTTGGCCAAAAAGGGCGTATGCGTTTTTTCCTGAATATATTCAGGAAAAAACGCATACGCCCTTTTTGGCCAACCAAGCAACCTGGAAAGGCAAATCAGCGCTACAAAGAAGTCTCGCTTCCCATCGGTCAAAAGGGCCATGCTGAATAAAGTGTCAAAACCAGAAATGCAGGACAGGACATGGAGAAATGGGAGCCTTGCTACGCTGATGGGCGGGATGTAAATTGCCAACAGCCACTCTGGAGAAGTGTACGGTGTGTCCTGAAACATCTAAAAAACTCAGCTTAGAGACCATAGGGCACTTCCACTCATGGGCGTATAAATTGGGAAAATTAAAAATCAGCAAGACACAGGCACCCCAAAGTTTTGGGCTACTCTGTTGACAAGAACCTCCACTTCGTTACACCTTAAATATCCCAGGAAAGAGAAGAATGGATAAAGAAGTTGTGGTCCTTATGTACAATGGAATATCACTCAGCCATGAAATCAATGTCATAAGGCTAGTAGCAGCATGATGAGTGGATTTAGGTATGACGATTCTAAGTGAAATAAGTCCCACAGAAAAAGACACTTATCATGAGATATCACTTATAGAGGGAATGTAAAAACCGCTACCCTTGAACTGAATTACAAAACAGAACAGAGTCACACGTTTAGAAAACACACTATGGCTGCTTAACGGGAAAGGTGAGGTGGGGTGATGCATAAAACAAGGGTTTCAAATTAGCTCAGATACCGTTCCATGAACCCAATATGTAATAGACAAGACCTACTCCTTGCTCAGTGAACTGGACTCAACACCCCCTATTCACCGCCCAAGAATATATCTGACTAGTAAGACTCTTAAAACCTATGTATTGATATCTCTCTGTAAGTGAGTCAAGTGGGTGTAAAGCGGCATAAACACAGCAGTGAAAAGCAGCTAAACCCCATTATAAAAATCAATTCCTTTTCAAAACCCGTGAAACAAAGACAGTGAAAGAGAGAGAAATTCTTAGGAAATTCGTTCAGGGGCTGTGATGCCACCTGGATTGACCATATCTAGACCCACAGCTGATTGAGACATAAGGGTGGACACTCTTGGGGCTGAGAGGTTTGGTGAGGTTGGGTGAGCAAACGCAGACCCTTTAAATTAATACGGCGTGGTACCCATCCCATGGGTCCCAAATCTCCAGGTTCAAGGGCATCGTCCTACACTGAAAACATGCATGAGAAACCCCGAAGATGGTACACCGTGTGATCGGGAAAGGTTTCTAAAACGCACCTCATTTCTCAACTCCTTGTGCTCCGGTTCGCCATTCCAGCCGCTTTACTAGCAATCTCCCTCCTTGGAGAATCAGCACCTTTATCCTCCTGTTCCGTACAGGTTGCAATTTGTCCTGAGGATGCACGGGAAGAGGGGGAACCAATGAGAGACTAGCTCTAGGTGTTGGGAGAGGCACAGGTGACACTATTTTCCCTTCAGGAAGAAGAATTAACCACAGGCTCAGCCTGCCGCCAGGAAGCAGAATACGGCCTGAAGCAATCCTGCGCTTTTGCGGCCAGCTCCCAAGAAAGCGAGTTGAAGAATGGAGCTCAGGGGCACTGCAATTCACAAACCTGCAGACTTAGAAATGATAACTCTCGTCCACAAATATATTGAGGGAAGGCAACGAAGAGGATTTGAAAGCAAGGCAGAATTGCAGGAAAGAGATTTCAGGAGGTAGATTCGAATCGCCTTTAAAGCACAGGAAAAGCGGCAAAACCTCGACAATGATGCCCTTGGCCAAAAAGGGCGTATGCGTTTTTTCCTGAATATATTCAGGCAAAAACGCATACGCCCTTTTTGGCCAACCAAGCAACCTGGAAAGGCAAATCAGCGCTACAAAGAAGTCTCGCTTCCCATCGGTCAAAAGGGCCATGCTGAATAAAGTGTCAAAACCAGAAATGCAGGACAGGACATGGAGAAATGGGAGCCTTGCTACGCTGATGGGCGGGATGTAAATTGCCAACAGCCACTCTGGAGAAGTGTACGGTGTGTCCTGAAACATCTAAAAAACTCAGCTTAGAGAGCATAGGGCACTTCCACTCATGGGCGTATAAATTGGGAAAATTAAAAATCAGCAAGACACAGGCACCCCAAAGTTTTGGGCTACTCTGTTGACAAGAACCTCCACTTCGTTACACCTTAAATATCCCAGGAAAGAGAAGAATGGATAAAGAAGTTGTGGTCCTTATGTACAATGGAATATCACTCAGCCATGAAATCAATGTCATAAGGCTAGTAGCGGCATGATGAGTGGATTTAGGTATGACGATTCTAAGTGAAATAAGTCACACAGAAAAAGACACTTATCATGAGATATCACTTATAGAGGGAATGTAAAAACCGCTACCCTTGAACTGAATTACAAAACAGAACAGAGTCACACGTTTAGAAAACACACTATGGCTGCTTAACGGGAAAGGTGAGGTGGGGTGATGCATAAAACAAGGGTTTCAAATTAGCTCAGATACCGTTCCATAAACCCAATATGTAATAGACAAGACCTACTCCTTGCTCAGTGAACTGGACTCAACACCCCCTATTCACCGCCCCAGAATATATCTGACTAGTAAGAATCTTAAAACCTATGTATTGATATCTCTCTGTAAGTGAGTCAAGTGGGTGTAAAGCGGCATAAACACAGCAGTGAAAAGCAGCTAAACCCCATTATAAAAATCAATTACTTTTCAAAACCCGTGAAACAAAGACAGTGAAAGAGAGAAATTCTTACAAAATTCGTTCAGGGGCTGTGATGCCACCTGGATTGACCATATCTAGACCCACAGCTGATTGAGACATAAGGGTGGACACTCTTGGGGCTGAGAGGTTTGGTGAGGTTGGGTGAGCAAACGCAGACCCTTTAAAGTAATACGGCGTGGTACCCATCCCATGGGTCCCAAATCTCCAGGTTCAAGGGCATCGTCCTACATTGAAAACATGCATGAGAAACCCCGAAGATGGTACACCGTGTGATCGGGAAAGGTTGCTAAAACGAACCTCATTTCTCATCTCCTTGTGCTCCGGTTCGCCATTCCAGCCGCTTTACTAGCAATCTCCCTCCTTGGAGAATCAGCACATTTATCTTCCTGTTCCGTACAGATTGCAATTTGTCCTGACGATGAACGGGAAGAGGGGGAACCAATGAGAGACTAGCTCTCGGTGTTGGGACAGGCACAGGTGACACTATTTTCCCATCAGGAAGAAGAATTAACCACAGGCTCAGCCTGCCGCCAGGAACGAGAATACGGCCTGAAGCAATCCTGCGCTTTTGCGGCCAGCTCCCAAGAAAGCGAGTTGAATAATGGAGCTCAGGGGCACTGCAATTCACAAACCTGCAGACTTAGAAATGATAACTCTCGTCCACAAATATATTGAGGGAACGCAACGAAGAGGATTTGAAAGCAAGGCAGAATTGCAGGAAAGAGATTTCAGGAGGTAGATTCGAATCGCCTTTAAAGCACAGGAAAAGCGGCAAAACCTCGACAATGATGCCCTTGGCCAAAAAGGGCGTATGCGTTTTTTCCTGAATATATTCAGGAAAAAACGCATACGCCCTTTTTGGCCAACCAAGCAACCTGGAAAGGCAAATCAGCGCTACAAAGAAGTCTCGCTTCCCATCGGTCAAAAGGGCCATGCTGAATAAAGTGTCAAAACCAGAAATGCAGGACAGGACATGGAGAAATGGGAGCCTTGCTACGCTGATGGGCGGGATGTAAATTGCCAACAGCCACTCTGGAGAAGTGTACGGTGTGTCCTGAAACATCTAAAAAACTCAGCTTAGAGACCATAGGGCACTTCCACTCATGGGCGTATAAATTGGGAAAATTAAAAATCAGCAAGACACAGGCACCCCAAAGTTTTGGGCTACTCTGTTGACAAGAACCTCCACTTCGTTACACCTTAAATATCCCAGGAAAGAGAAGAATGGATAAAGAAGTTGTGGTCCTTATGTACAATGGAATATCACTCAGCCATGAAATCAATGTCATAAGGCTAGTAGCAGCATGATGAGTGGATTTAGGTATGACGATTCTAAGTGAAATAAGTCCCACAGAAAAAGACACTTATCATGAGATATCACTTATAGAGGGAATGTAAAAACCGCTACCCTTGAACTGAATTACAAAACAGAACAGAGTCACACGTTTAGAAAACACACTATGGCTGCTTAACGGGAAAGGTGAGGTGGGGTGATGCATAAAACAAGGGTTTCAAATTAGCTCAGATACCGTTCCATGAACCCAATATGTAATAGACAAGACCTACTCCTTGCTCAGTGAACTGGACTCAACACCCCCTATTCACCGCCCAAGAATATATCTGACTAGTAAGACTCTTAAAACCTATGTATTGATATCTCTCTGTAAGTGAGTCAAGTGGGTGTAAAGCGGCATAAACACAGCAGTGAAAAGCAGCTAAACCCCATTATAAAAATCAATTCCTTTTCAAAACCCGTGAAACAAAGACAGTGAAAGAGAGAGAAATTCTTAGGAAATTCGTTCAGGGGCTGTGATGCCACCTGGATTGACCATATCTAGACCCACAGCTGATTGAGACATAAGGGTGGACACTCTTGGGGCTGAGAGGTTTGGTGAGGTTGGGTGAGCAAACGCAGACCCTTTAAATTAATACGGCGTGGTACCCATCCCATGGGTCCCAAATCTCCAGGTTCAAGGGCATCGTCCTACACTGAAAACATGCATGAGAAACCCCGAAGATGGTACACCGTGTGATCGGGAAAGGTTTCTAAAACGCACCTCATTTCTCAACTCCTTGTGCTCCGGTTCGCCATTCCAGCCGCTTTACTAGCAATCTCCCTCCTTGGAGAATCAGCACCTTTATCCTCCTGTTCCGTACAGGTTGCAATTTGTCCTGAGGATGCACGGGAAGAGGGGGAACCAATGAGAGACTAGCTCTAGGTGTTGGGAGAGGCACAGGTGACACTATTTTCCCTTCAGGAAGAAGAATTAACCACAGGCTCAGCCTGCCGCCAGGAAGCAGAATACGGCCTGAAGCAATCCTGCGCTTTTGCGGCCAGCTCCCAAGAAAGCGAGTTGAAGAATGGAGCTCAGGGGCACTGCAATTCACAAACCTGCAGACTTAGAAATGATAACTCTCGTCCACAAATATATTGAGGGAAGGCAACGAAGAGGATTTGAAAGCAAGGCAGAATTGCAGGAAAGAGATTTCAGGAGGTAGATTCGAATCGCCTTTAAAGCACAGGAAAAGCGGCAAAACCTCGACAATGATGCCCTTGGCCAAAAAGGGCGTATGCGTTTTTTCCTGAATATATTCAGGCAAAAACGCATACGCCCTTTTTGGCCAACCAAGCAACCTGGAAAGGCAAATCAGCGCTACAAAGAAGTCTCGCTTCCCATCGGTCAAAAGGGCCATGCTGAATAAAGTGTCAAAACCAGAAATGCAGGACAGGACATGGAGAAATGGGAGCCTTGCTACGCTGATGGGCGGGATGTAAATTGCCAACAGCCACTCTGGAGAAGTGTACGGTGTGTCCTGAAACATCTAAAAAACTCAGCTTAGAGAGCATAGGGCACTTCCACTCATGGGCGTATAAATTGGGAAAATTAAAAATCAGCAAGACACAGGCACCCCAAAGTTTTGGGCTACTCTGTTGACAAGAACCTCCACTTCGTTACACCTTAAATATCCCAGGAAAGAGAAGAATGGATAAAGAAGTTGTGGTCCTTATGTACAATGGAATATCACTCAGCCATGAAATCAATGTCATAAGGCTAGTAGCGGCATGATGAGTGGATTTAGGTATGACGATTCTAAGTGAAATAAGTCACACAGAAAAAGACACTTATCATGAGATATCACTTATAGAGGGAATGTAAAAACCGCTACCCTTGAACTGAATTACAAAACAGAACAGAGTCACACGTTTAGAAAACACACTATGGCTGCTTAACGGGAAAGGTGAGGTGGGGTGATGCATAAAACAAGGGTTTCAAATTAGCTCAGATACCGTTCCATAAACCCAATATGTAATAGACAAGACCTACTCCTTGCTCAGTGAACTGGACTCAACACCCCCTATTCACCGCCCCAGAATATATCTGACTAGTAAGAATCTTAAAACCTATGTATTGATATCTCTCTGTAAGTGAGTCAAGTGGGTGTAAAGCGGCATAAACACAGCAGTGAAAAGCAGCTAAACCCCATTATAAAAATCAATTACTTTTCAAAACCCGTGAAACAAAGACAGTGAAAGAGAGAAATTCTTACAAAATTCGTTCAGGGGCTGTGATGCCACCTGGATTGACCATATCTAGACCCACAGCTGATTGAGACATAAGGGTGGACACTCTTGGGGCTGAGAGGTTTGGTGAGGTTGGGTGAGCAAACGCAGACCCTTTAAAGTAATACGGCGTGGTACCCATCCCATGGGTCCCAAATCTCCAGGTTCAAGGGCATCGTCCTACATTGAAAACATGCATGAGAAACCCCGAAGATGGTACACCGTGTGATCGGGAAAGGTTGCTAAAACGAACCTCATTTCTCATCTCCTTGTGCTCCGGTTCGCCATTCCAGCCGCTTTACTAGCAATCTCCCTCCTTGGAGAATCAGCACATTTATCTTCCTGTTCCGTACAGATTGCAATTTGTCCTGACGATGAACGGGAAGAGGGGGAACCAATGAGAGACTAGCTCTCGGTGTTGGGACAGGCACAGGTGACACTATTTTCCCATCAGGAAGAAGAATTAACCACAGGCTCAGCCTGCCGCCAGGAACGAGAATACGGCCTGAAGCAATCCTGCGCTTTTGCGGCCAGCTCCCAAGAAAGCGAGTTGAATAATGGAGCTCAGGGGCACTGCAATTCACAAACCTGCAGACTTAGAAATGATAACTCTCGTCCACAAATATATTGAGGGAAGGCAACGAAGAGGATTTGAAAGCAAGGCAGAATTGCAGGAAAGAGATTTCAGGAGGTAGATTCGAATCGCCTTTAAAGCACAGGAAAAGCGGCAAAACCTCGACAATGACGCCCTTGGCCAAAAAGGGCGTATGCGTTTCTTCCTGAATATATTCAGGCAAAAACGCATACGCCCTTTTTGGCCAACCAAGCAACCTGGAAAGGCAAATCAGCGCTACAAAGAAGTCTCGCTTCCCATCGGTCAAAAGGGCCATGCTGAATAAAGTGTCAAAACCAGAAATGCAGGACAGGACATGGAGAAATGGGAGCCTTGCTACGCTGATGGGCGGGATGTAAATTGCCAACAGCCACTCTGGAGAAGTGTACGGTGTGTCCTGAAACATCTAAAAAACTCAGCTTAGAGACCATAGGGCACTTCCACTCATGGGCGTATAAATTGGGAAAATTAAAAATCAGCAAGACACAGGCACCCCAAAGTTTTGGGCTACTCTGTTGACAAGAACCTCCACTTCGTTACACCTTAAATATCCCAGGAAAGAGAAGAATGGATAAAGAAGTTGTGGTCCTTATGTACAATGGAATATCACTCAGCCATGAAATCAATGTCATAAGGCTAGTAGCGGCATGATGAGTGGATTTAGGTATGACGATTCTAAGTGAAATAAGTCACACAGAAAAAGACACTTATCATGAGATATCACTTATAGAGGGAATGTAAAAACCGCTACCCTTGAACTGAATTACAAAACAGAACAGAGTCACACGTTTAGAAAACACACTATGGCTGCTTAACGGGAAAGGTGAGGTGGGGTGATGCATAAAACAAGGGTTTCAAATTAGCTCAGATACCGTTCCATAAACCCAATATGTAATAGACAAGACCTACTCCTTGCTCAGTGAACTGGACTCAACACCCCCTATTCACCGCCCCAGAATATATCTGACTAGTAAGAATCTTAAAACCTATGTATTGATATCTCTCTGTAAGTGAGTCAAGTGGGTGTAAAGCGGCATAAACACAGCAGTGAAAAGCAGCTAAACCCCATTATAAAAATCAATTACTTTTCAAAACCCGTGAAACAAAGACAGTGAAAGAGAGAAATTCTTACAAAATTCGTTCAGGGGCTGTGATGCCACCTGGATTGACCATATCTAGACCCACAGCTGATTGAGACATAAGGGTGGACACTCTTGGGGCTGAGAGGTTTGGTGAGGTTGGGTGAGCAAACGCAGACCCTTTAAAGTAATACGGCGTGGTACCCATCCCATGGGTCCCAAATCTCCAGGTTCAAGGGCATCGTCCTACATTGAAAACATGCATGAGAAACCCCGAAGATGGTACACCGTGTGATCGGGAAAGGTTGCTAAAACGAACCTCATTTCTCATCTCCTTGTGCTCCGGTTCGCCATTCCAGCCGCTTTACTAGCAATCTCCCTCCTTGGAGAATCAGCACATTTATCTTCCTGTTCCGTACAGATTGCAATTTGTCCTGACGATGAACGGGAAGAGGGGGAACCAATGAGAGACTAGCTCTCGGTGTTGGGACAGGCACAGGTGACACTATTTTCCCATCAGGAAGAAGAATTAACCACAGGCTCAGCCTGCCGCCAGGAACGAGAATACGGCCTGAAGCAATCCTGCGCTTTTGCGGCCAGCTCCCAAGAAAGCGAGTTGAATAATGGAGCTCAGGGGCACTGCAATTCACAAACCTGCAGACTTAGAAATGATAACTCTCGTCCACAAATATATTGAGGGAACGCAACGAAGAGGATTTGAAAGCAAGGCAGAATTGCAGGAAAGAGATTTCAGGAGGTAGATTCGAATCGCCTTTAAAGCACAGGAAAAGCGGCAAAACCTCGACAATGATGCCCTTGGCCAAAAAGGGCGTATGCGTTTTTTCCTGAATATATTCAGGAAAAAACGCATACGCCCTTTTTGGCCAACCAAGCAACCTGGAAAGGCAAATCAGCGCTACAAAGAAGTCTCGCTTCCCATCGGTCAAAAGGGCCATGCTGAATAAAGTGTCAAAACCAGAAATGCAGGACAGGACATGGAGAAATGGGAGCCTTGCTACGCTGATGGGCGGGATGTAAATTGCCAACAGCCACTCTGGAGAAGTGTACGGTGTGTCCTGAAACATCTAAAAAACTCAGCTTAGAGACCATAGGGCACTTCCACTCATGGGCGTATAAATTGGGAAAATTAAAAATCAGCAAGACACAGGCACCCCAAAGTTTTGGGCTACTCTGTTGACAAGAACCTCCACTTCGTTACACCTTAAATATCCCAGGAAAGAGAAGAATGGATAAAGAAGTTGTGGTCCTTATGTACAATGGAATATCACTCAGCCATGAAATCAATGTCATAAGGCTAGTAGCAGCATGATGAGTGGATTTAGGTATGACGATTCTAAGTGAAATAAGTCCCACAGAAAAAGACACTTATCATGAGATATCACTTATAGAGGGAATGTAAAAACCGCTACCCTTGAACTGAATTACAAAACAGAACAGAGTCACACGTTTAGAAAACACACTATGGCTGCTTAACGGGAAAGGTGAGGTGGGGTGATGCATAAAACAAGGGTTTCAAATTAGCTCAGATACCGTTCCATGAAACCAATATGTAATAGACAAGACCTACTCCTTGCTCAGTGAACTGGACTCAACACCCCCTATTCACCGCCCAAGAATATATCTGACTAGTAAGACTCTTAAAACCTATGTATTGATATCTCTCTGTAAGTGAGTCAAGTGGGTGTAAAGCGGCATAAACACAGCAGTGAAAAGCAGCTAAACCCCATTATAAAAATCAATTCCTTTTCAAAACCCGTGAAACAAAGACAGTGAAAGAGAGAGAAATTCTTAGGAAATTCGTTCAGGGGCTGTGATGCCACCTGGATTGACCATATCTAGACCCACAGCTGATTGAGACATAAGGGTGGACACTCTTGGGGCTGAGAGGTTTGGTGAGGTTGGGTGAGCAAACGCAGACCCTTTAAATTAATACGGCGTGGTACCCATCCCATGGGTCCCAAATCTCCAGGTTCAAGGGCATCGTCCTACACTGAAAACATGCATGAGAAACCCCGAAGATGGTACACCGTGTGATCGGGAAAGGTTTCTAAAACGCACCTCATTTCTCAACTCCTTGTGCTCCGGTTCGCCATTCCAGCCGCTTTACTAGCAATCTCCCTCCTTGGAGAATCAGCACCTTTATCCTCCTGTTCCGTACAGGTTGCAATTTGTCCTGAGGATGCACGGGAAGAGGGGGAACCAATGAGAGACTAGCTCTAGGTATTGGGACAGGCACAGGTCACTCTATTTTCCCATCAGGAAGAAGAATTAACCACAGGCTCAGCCTGCCGCCAGGAACCAGAATACGGCCTGAAGCAATCCTGCGCTTTTGCGGCCAGCTCCCAAGAAAGCGAGTTGAAGAATGGAGCTCAGGGGCACTGCAATTCACAAACCTGCAGACTTAGAAATGATAACTCTCGTCCACAAATATATTGAGGGAAGGCAACGAAGAGGATTTGAAAGCAAGGCAGAATTGCAGGAAACAGATTTCAGGAGGTAGATTCGAATCGCCTTTAAAGGACAGGAAAAGCGGCAAAACCTCGACAATGATGCCCTTGGCCAAAAAGGGCGTATGCGTTTTTTCCTGAATATATTCAGGAAAAAACGCATACGCCCTTTTTGGCCAACCAAGCAACCTGGAAAGGCAAATCAGCGCTACAAAGAAGTCTCGCTTCCCATCGGTCAAAAGGGCCATGCTGAATAAAGTGTCAAAACCAGAAATGCAGGACAGGACATGGAGAAATGGGAGCCTTGCTACGCTGATGGGCGGGATGTAAATTGCCAACAGCCACTCTGGAGAAGTGTACGGTGTGTCCTGAAACATCTAAAAAACTCAGCTTAGAGACCATAGGGCACTTCCACTCATGGGCGTATAAATTGGGAAAATTAAAAATCAGCAAGACACAGGCACCCCAAAGTTTTGGGCTACTCTGTTGACAAGAACCTCCACTTCGTTACACCTTAAATATCCCAGGAAAGAGAAGAATGGATAAAGAAGTTGTGGTCCTTATGTACAATGGAATATCACTCAGCCATGAAATCAATGTCATAAGGCTAGTAGCGGCATGATGAGTGGATTTAGGTATGACGATTCTAAGTGAAATAAGTCACACAGAAAAAGACACTTATCATGAGATATCACTTATAGAGGGAATGTAAAAACCGCTACCCTTGAACTGAATTACAAAACAGAACAGAGTCACACGTTTAGAAAACACACTATGGCTGCTTAACGGGAAAGGTGAGGTGGGGTGATGCATAAAACAAGGGTTTCAAATTAGCTCAGATACCGTTCCATGAACCCAATATGTAATAGACAAGACCTACTCCTGGCTCAGTAAACTGGACTCAACACCCCCTATTCACCACCCAAGAATATATCTGACTAGTAAGAATCTTCAAACCTATGTATTGATATCTCTCTGTAAGTGAGTCAAGTGTGTGTAAAGTGGCATAAACACAGCAGTGAAAAGCAGCTAAACCCCATTATAAAAATCAATTACTTTTCAAAACCCGTGAAACAAAGACAGTGAAAGAGAGAGAAATTCTTACAAAATTCGTTCAGGGGCTGTGATGCCACCTGGATTGACCATATCTAGACCCACAGCTGATTGAGACATAAGGGTGGACACTCTTGGGGCTGAGAGGTTTGGTGAGGTTGGGTCAGCAAACGCAGACCCTTTAAATTAATACGGCGTGGTACCCATCCCATGGGTCCCAAATCTCCAGGTTCAAGGGCATCGTCCTACACTGAAAACATGCATGAGAAACCCCGAAGATGGTACACCGTGTGATCGGGAAAGGTTTCTAAAACGCACCTCATTTCTCATCTCCTTGTGCTCCGGTTCGCCATTCCAGCCGCTTTACTAGCAATCTCCCTCCTTGGAGAATCAGCACCTTTATCCTCCTGTTCCGTACAGGTTGCAATTTGTCCTGAGGATGCACGGGAAGAGGGGGAACCAATGAGAGACTAGCTCTAGGTGTTGGGACAGGCACAGGTCACTCTATTTTCCCATCAGGAAGAAGAATTAACCACAGGCTCAGCCTGCCGCCAGGAGCCAGAATACGGCCTGAAGCAATCCTGCGCTTTTGCGGCCAGCTCCCAAGAAAGCGAGTTGAATAATGGAGCTCAGGGGCACTGCAATTCACAAACCTGCAGACTTAGAAATGATAACTCTCGTCCACAAATATATTGAGGGAACGCAACGAAGAGGATTTGAAAGCAAGGCAGAATTGCAGGAAAGAGATTTCAGGAGGTAGATTCGAATCGCCTTTAAAGCACAGGAAAAGCGGCAAAACCTCGACAATGATGCCCTTGGCCAAAAAGGGCGTATGCGTTTTTTCCTGAATATATTCAGGCAAAAACGCATACGCCCTTTTTGGCCAATCAAGCAACCTGGAAAGGCAAATCAGCGCTACAAAGAAGTCTCGCTTCCCATCGGTCAAAAGGGCCATGCTGAATAAAGTGTCAAAACCAGAAATGCAGGACAGGACATGGAGAAATGGGAGCCTTGCTACGCTGATGGGCGGGATGTAAATTGCCAACAGCCACTCTGGAGAAGTGTACGGTGTGTCCTGAAACATCTAAAAAACTCAGCTTAGAGACCATAGGGCACTTCCACTCATGGGCGTATAAATTGGGAAAATTAAAAATCAGCAAGACACAGGCACCCCAAAGTTTTGGGCTACTCTGTTGACAAGAACCTCCACTTCGTTACACCTTAAATATCCCAGGAAAGAGAAGAATGGATAAAGAAGTTGTGGTCCTTATGTACAATGGAATATCACTCAGCCATGAAATCAATGTCATAAGGCTAGTAGCGGCATGATGAGTGGATTTAGGTATGACGATTCTAAGTGAAATAAGTCACACAGAAAAAGACACTTATCATGAGATATCACTTATAGAGGGAATGTAAAAACCGCTACCCTTGAACTGAATTACAAAACAGAACAGAGTCACACGTTTAGAAAACACACTATGGCTGCTTAACGGGAAAGGTGAGGTGGGGTGATGCATAAAACAAGGGTTTCAAATTAGCTCAGATACCGTTCCATAAACCCGATATGTAATAGACAAGACCTACTCCTTGCTCAGTGAACTGGACTCAACACCCCCTATTCACCGCCCAAGAATATATCTGACTAGTAAGTATCTTAAAACCTATGTATTGATATCACTCTGTAAGTGAGTCAAGTGGGTGTAAAGCGGCAAAAACACAACAGTGAAAAGCAGCTAAACCCCATTATAAAAATCAATTACTTTTAAAAACCCGTGAAACAAAGAGAGTGAAAGAGAGAGAAATTCTTACAAAATTCGTTCAGAGGCTGTGATGCCACCTGGATTGACCATATCTAGACCCACAGCTGATTGAGACATAAGGGTGGACACTCTTGGGGCTGAGAGGTTTGGTGAGGTTGGGTGAGCAAACGCAGACCCTTTAAAGTAATACGGCGTGGTACCCATCCCATGGGTCCCAAATCTCCAGGTTCAAGGGCATCGTCCTACACTGAAAACATGCATGAGAAACCCCGAAGATGGTACACCGTGTGATCGGGAAAGGTTTCTAAAACGCACCTCATTTCTCATCTCCTTGTGCTCCGGTTCGCCATTCCAGCCGCTTTCCTAGCAATCTCCCTCCTTGGAGAATCAGCACCTTTATCCTCCTGTTCCGTACAGGTTGCAATTTGTCCTGAGGATGCACGGGAAGAGGGGGAACCAATGAGAGACTAGCTCTAGGTGTTGGGACAGGCACAGGTCACTCTATTTTCCCATCAGGAAGAAGAATTAACCACAGGCTCAGCCTGCCGCCAGGAGCCAGAATACGGCCTGAAGCAATCCTGCGCTTTTGCGGCCAACTCCCAAGAAAGCGAGTTGAATAATGGAGCTCAGGGGCACTGCAATTCACAAACCTGCAGACTTAGAAATGATAACTCTCGTCCACAAATATATTGAGGGAAGGCAACGAAGAGGATTTGAAAGCAAGGCGGAATTGCAGGAAACTGATTTCAGGAGGGAGATTCGAATCGCCTTTAAAGCACAGGAAAAGCGGCAAAACCTCGACAATGATGCCCTTGGCCAAAAAGGGCGTATGCGTTTTTTCCTGAATATATTCAGGAAAAAACGCATACGCCCTTTTTGGCCAACCAAGCAACCTGGAAAGGCAAATCAGCGCTACAAAGAAGTCTCGCTTCCCATCGGTCAAAAGGGCCATGCTGAATAAAGTGTCAAAACCAGAAATGCAGGACAGGCCATGGAGAAATGGGAGCCTTGCTACGCTGATGGGTGGGATGTAAATTGCCAACAGCCACTCTGAAGAAGTGTACGGTGTGTCCTGAAACATCTAAAAAACTCAGCTTAGAGAGCATAGGGCCCTTCCACTCATGGGCCTATAAATTGGGAAAACTAAAAATCAGCAAGACACAGGCACCCCAAAGTTTTGGGCTACTCTGTTGACAAGAAACTCCACTTCGTTACACCTTAAATATCCCAGGAAAGAGAAGAATGGATAAAGAAGATGTGGTCCTTATGTACAATGGAATATCACTCAGCCATGAAATCAATGTCATAAGGCTAGTAGCAGCATGATGAGTGGATTTAGGTATGACGATTCTAAGTGAAATAAGTCACACAGAAAAAGACACTTATCATGAGATATCACTTATAGAGGGAATGTAAAAACCGCTACCCTTGAACTGAATTACAAAACAGAACAGAGTCACACGTTTAGAAAACACACTATGACTGCTTAACGGGAAAGGTGAGGTGGGGTGATGCATAAAACAAGGGTTTCAAATTAGCTCAGATACCGTTCCATGAACCCAATATGTAATAGACAAGACCTACTCCTGGCTCAGTAAACTGGACTCAACACCCCCTATTCACCACCCAAGAATATATCTGACTAGTAAGAATCTTCAAACCTATGTATTGATATCTCTCTGTAAGTGAGTCAAGTGTGTGTAAAGTGGCATAAACACAGCAGTGAAAAGCAGCTAAACCCCATTATAAAAATCAATTCCTTTTCAAAACCCGTGAAACAAAGACAGTGAAAGAGAGAGAAATTCTTAGGAAATTCGTTCAGGGGCTGTGATGCCACCTGGATTGACCATATCTAGACCCACAGCTGATTGAGACATAAGGGTGGACACTCTTGGGGCTGAGAGGTTTGGTGAGGTTGGGTGAGCAAACGCAGACCCTTTAAATTAATACGGCGTGGTACCCATCCCATGGGTCCCAAATCTCCAGGTTCAAGGGCATCGTCCTACACTGAAAACATGCATGAGAAACCCCGAAGATGGTACACCGTGTGATCGGGAAAGGTTTCTAAAACGCACCTCATTTCTCATCTCCTTGTGCTCCGGTTCGCCATTCCAGCCGCTTTACTAGCAATCTCCCTCCTTGGAGAATCAGCACCTTTATCCTCCTGTTCCGTACAGGTTGCAATTTGTCCTGAGGATGCACGGGAAGAGGGGGAACCAATGAGAGACTAGCTCTAGGTGTTGGGACAGGCACAGGTCACTCTATTTTCCCATCAGGAAGAAGAATTAACCACAGGCTCAGCCTGCCGCCAGGAGCCAGAATACGGCCTGAAGCAATCCTGCGCTTTTGCGGCCAACTCCCAAGAAAGCGAGTTGAATAATGGAGCTCAGGGGCACTGCAATTCAGAAACCTGCAGACTTAGAAATGATAACTCTCGTCCACAAATATATTGAGGGAAGGCAACGAAGAGGATTTGAAAGCAAGGCGGAATTGCAGGAAACTGATTTCAGGAGGTAGATTCGAATCGCCTTTAAAGCACAGGAAAAGCGGCAAAACCTCAACAATGATGCCCTTGGCCAAAAAGGGCGTATGCGTTTTTTCCTGAATATATTCAGGAAAAAACGCATACGCCCTTTTTGGCCAACCAAGCAACCTGGAAAGGCAAATCAGCGCTACAAAGAAGTCTCGCTTCCCATCGGTCAAAAGGGCCATGCTGAATAAAGTGTCAAAACCAGAAATGCAGGACAGGCCATGGAGAAATGGGAGCCTTGCTACGCTGATGGGAAGGATGTAAATTGCCAACAGCCACTCTGGAGAAGTGTACGGTGTGTCCTGAAACATCTAAAAAACTCAGCTTAGAGACCATAGGGCACTTCCACTCATGGGCGTATAAATTGGGAAAATTAAAAATCAGCAAGACACAGGCACCCCAAAGTTTTGGGCTACTCTGTTGACAAGAACCTCCACTTCGTTACACCTTAAATATCCCAGGAAAGAGAAGAATGGATAAAGAAGTTGTGGTCCTTATGTACAATGGAATATCACTCAGCCATGAAATCAATGTCATAAGGCTAGTAGCAGCATGATGAGTGGATTTAGGTATGACGATTCTAAGTGAAATAAGTCACACAGAAAAAGACACTTATCAGGAGATATCACTTATAGAGGGAATGTAAAAACCGCTACCCTTGAACTGAATTACAAAACAGAACAGAGTCACACGTTTAGAAAACACACTATGGCTGCTTAACGGGAAAGGTGAGGTGGGGTGATGCATAAAACAAGGGTTTCAAATTAGCTCAGATACCGTTCCATAAACCCGATATGTAATAGACAAGACCTACTCCTTGCTCAGTGAACTGGACTCAACACCCCCTATTCACCGCCCCAGAATATATCTGACTAGTAAGAATCTTAAAACCTATGTATTGATATCTCTCTGTAAGTGAGTCAAGTGGGTGTAAAGCGGCATAAACACAGCAGTGAAAAGCAGCTAAACCCCATTATAAAAATCAATTACTTTTCAAAACCCGTGAAACAAAGACAGTGAAAGAGAGAAATTCTTACAAAATTCGTTCAGGGGCTGTGATGCCACCTGGATTGACCATATCTAGACCCACAGCTGATTGAGACATAAGGGTGGACACTCTTGGGGCTGAGAGGTTTGGTGAGGTTGGGTGAGCAAACGCAGACCCTTTAAAGTAATACGGCGTGGTACCCATCCCATGGGTCCCAAATCTCCAGGTTCAAGGGCATCGTCCTACATTGAAAACATGCATGAGAAACCCAGAAGATGGTACACCGTGTGATCGGGAAAGGTTGCTAAAACGAACCTCATTTCTCATCTCCTTGTGCTCCGGTTCGCCATTCCAGCCGCTTTACTAGCAATCTCCCTCCTTGGAGAATCAGCACATTTATCTTCCTGTTCCGTACAGATTGCAATTTGTCCTGACGATGAACGGGAAGAGGGGGAACCAATGAGAGACTAGCTCTAGGTGTTGGGACAGGCACAGGTGACACTATTTTCCCATCAGGAAGAAGAATTAACCACAGGCTCAGCCTGCCGCCAGGAACCAGAATACGGCCTGAAGCAATCCTGCGCTTTTGCGGCCAGCTCCCAAGAAAGCGAGTTGAAGAATGGAGCTCAGGGGCACTGCAATTCACAAACCTGCAGACTTAGAAATGATAACTCTCGTCCACAAATATATTGAGGGAAGGCAACGAAGAGGATTTGAAAGCAAGGCAGAATTGCAGGAAAGAGATTTCAGGAGGTAGATTCGAATCGCCTTTAAAGCACAGGAAAAGCGGCAAAACCTCGACAATGATGCCCTTGGCCAAAAAGGGCGTATGCGTTTTTTCCTGAATATATTCAGGCAAAAACGCATACGCCCTTTTTGGCCAACCAAGCAACCTGGAAAGGCAAATCAGCGCTACAAAGAAGTCTCGCTTCCCATCGGTCAAAAGGGCCATGCTGAATAAAGTGTCAAAACCAGAAATGCAGGACAGGACATGGAGAAATGGGAGCCTTGCTACGCTGATGGGCGGGATGTAAATTGCCAACAGCCACTCTGGAGAAGTGTACGGTGTGTCCTGAAACATCTAAAAAACTCAGCTTAGAGAGCATAGGGCACTTCCACTCATGGGCGTATAAATTGGGAAAATTAAAAATCAGCAAGACACAGGCACCCCAAAGTTTTGGGCTACTCTGTTGACAAGAACCTCCACTTCGTTACACCTTAAATATCCCAGGAAAGAGAAGAATGGATAAAGAAGTTGTGGTCCTTATGTACAATGGAATATCACTCAGCCATGAAATCAATGTCATAAGGCTAGTAGCGGCATGATGAGTGGATTTAGGTATGACGATTCTAAGTGAAATAAGTCACACAGAAAAAGACACTTATCATGAGATATCACTTATAGAGGGAATGTAAAAACCGCTACCCTTGAACTGAATTACAAAACAGAACAGAGTCACACGTTTAGAAAACACACTATGGCTGCTTAACGGGAAAGGTGAGGTGGGGTGATGCATAAAACAAGGGTTTCAAATTAGCTCAGATACCGTTCCATAAACCCGATATGTAATAAACAAGACCTACTCCTTGCTCAGTGAACTGGACTCAACACCCCCTATTCACCGCCCAAGAATATATCTGACTAGTAAGTATCTTAAAACATATGTATTGATATCACTCTGTAAGTGAGTCAAGTGGGTGTAAAGCGGCAAAAACACAACAGTGAAAAGCAGCTAAACCCCATTATAAAAATCAATTACTTTTAAAAACCCGTGAAACAAAGACAGTGAAAGAGAGAGAAATTCTTACAAAATTCGTTCAGGGGCTGTGATGCCACCTGGATTGACCATATCTAGACCCACAGCTGATTGAGACATAAGGGTGGGCACTCTTGGGGCTGAGAGGTTTGGTGAGGTTGGGTGAGCAAACGCAGACCCTTTAAATTAATACGGCGTGGTACCCATCCCATGGGTCCCAAATCTCCAGGTTCAAGGGCATCGTCCTACACTGAAAACATGCATGAGAAACCCCCAAGATGGTACACCGTGTGATCGGGAAAGGTTTCTAAAACGCACCTCATTTCTCAACTCCTTGTGCTCCGGTTCGCCATTCCAGCCGCTTTACTAGCAATCTCCCTCCTTGGAGAATCAGCACCTTTATCCTCCTGTTCCGTACAGGTTGCAATTTGTCCTGAGGATGCACGGGAAGAGGGGGAACCAATGAGAGACTAGCTCTAGGTGTTGGGACAGGCACAGGTCACTCTATTTTCCCATCAGGAAGAAGAATTAACCACAGGCTCAGCCTGCCGCCAGGAACGAGAATACGGCCTGAAGCAATCCTGCGCTTTTGCGGCCAGCTCCCAAGAAAGCGAGTTGAAGAATGGAGCTCAGGGGCACTGCAATTCACAAACCTGCAGACTTAGAAATGATAACACTCGTCCACAAATATATTGAGGGAAGGCAACGAAGAGGATTTGAAAGCAAATCAGAATTGCAGGAAACAGATTTCAGGAGGTAGATTCGAATCGCCTTTAAAGCACAGGAAAAGCGGCAAAACCTCGACAATGATGCCCTTGGCCAAAAAGGGCGTATGCGTTTTTTCCTGAATATATTCAGGAAAAAACGCATACGCCCTTTTTGGCCAACCAAGCAACCTGGAAAGGCAAATCAGCGCTACAAAGAAGTCTCGCTTCCCATCGGTCAAAAGGGGCATGCTGAAAAAAGTGTCAAAACCAGAAATGCAGGACAGTCCATGGAGAAATGGGAGCCTTGCTACGCTGATGGGCGGGATGTAAATTGCCAACAGCCACTCTGGAGAAGTGTACGGTGTGTCCTGAAACATCTAAAAAACTCAGCTTAGAGACCATAGGGCACTTCCACTCATGGGCGTATAAATTGGGAAAATTAAAAATCAGCAAGACACAGGCACCCCAAAGTTTTGGGCTACTCTGTTGACAAGAACCTCCACTTCGTTACACCTTAAATATCCCAGGAAAGAGAAGAATGGATAAAGAAGATGTGGTCCTTATATACAATGGAATATCACTCAGCCATGAAATCAATGTCATAAGGCTAGTAGCAGCATGATGAGTGGACTTAGGTATGACGATTCTAAGTGAAATAAGTCACACAGAAAAAGACACTTATCATGAGATATCACTTATAGAGGGAATGTAAAAACCGCTACCCTTGAACTGAATTACAAAACAGAACAGAGTCACACGTTTAGAAAACACACTATGGCTGCTTAACGGGAAAGGTGAGGTGGGGTGATGCATAAAACAAGGGTTTCAAATTAGCTCAGATACCGTTCCATGAACCCAATATGTAATAGACAAGACCTACTCCTGGCTCAGTAAACTGGACTCAACACCCCCTATTCACCGCCCAAGAATATATCTGACTAGTAAGAATCTTCAAACCTATGTATTGATATCTCTCTGTAAGTGAGTCAAGTGTGTGTAAAGTGGCATAAACACAGCAGTGAAAAGCAGCTAAACCCCATTATAAAAATCAATTACTTTTAAAAACCCGTGAAACAAAGACAGTGAAAGAGAGAGAAATTCTTACAAAATTCGTTCAGGGGCTGTGATGCCACCTGGATTGACCATATCTAGACCCACAGCTGATTGAGACATAAGGGTGGACACTCTTGGGGCTGAGAGGTTTGGTGAGGTTGGGTGAGCAAACGCAGACCCTTTAAATTAATACGGCGTGGTACCCATCCCATGGGTCCCAAATCTCCAGGTTCAAGGGCATCGTCCTACACTGAAAACATGCATGAGAAACCCCGAAGATGGTACACCGTGTGATCGGGAAAGGTTTCTAAAACGCACCTCATTTCTCATCTCCTTGTGCTCCGGTTCGCCATTCCAGCCGCTTTACTAGCAATCTCCCTCCTTGGAGAATCAGCACCTTTATCCTCCTGTTCCGTACAGGTTGCAATTTGTCCTGAGGATGCACGGGAAGAGGGGGAACCAATGAGAGACTAGCTCTAGGTGTTGGGACAGGCACAGGTCACTCTATTTTCCCATCAGGAAGAAGAATTAACCACAGGCTCAGCCTGCCGCCAGGAGCCAGAATACGGCCTGAAGCAATCCTGCGCTTTTGCGGCCAACTCCCAAGAAAGCGAGTTGAATAATGGAGCTCAGGGGCACTGCAATTCACAAACCTGCAGACTTAGAAATGATAACTCTCGTCCACAAATATATTGAGGGAAGGCAACGAAGAGGATTTGAAAGCAAGGCGGAATTGCAGGAAAGTGATTTCAGGAGGTAGATTCGAATCGCCTTTAAAGCACAGGAAAAGCGGCAAAACCTCGACAATGATGCCCTTGGCCAAAAAGGGCGTATGCGTTTTTTCCTGAATATATTCAGGAAAAAACGCATACGCCCTTTTTGGCCAACCAAGCAACCTGGAAAGGCAAATCAGCGCTACAAAGAAGTCTCGCTTCCCATCGGTCAAAAGGGCCATGCTGAATAAAGTGTCAAAACCAGAAATGCAGGACAGGCCATGGAGAAATGGGAGCCTTGCTACGCTGATGGGTGGGATGTAAATTGCCAACAGCCACTCTGGAGAAGTGTACGGTGTGTCCTGAAACATCTAAAAAACTCAGCTTAGAGAGCATAGGGCCCTTCCACTCATGGGCCTATAAATTGGGAAAACTAAAAATCAGCAAGACACAGGCACCCCAAAGTTTTGGGCTACTCTGTTGACAAGAAACTCCACTTCGTTACACCTTAAATATCCCAGGAAAGAGAAGAATGGTTAAAGAAGATGTGGTCCTTATGTACAATGGAATATCACTCAGCCATGAAATCAATGTCATAAGGCTAGTAGCAGCATGATGAGTGGATTTAGGTATGACGATTCTAAGTGAAATAAGTCACACAGAAAAAGACACTTATCATGAGATATCACTTATAGAGGGAATGTAAAAACCGCTACCCTTGAACTGAATTACAAAACAGAACAGAGTCACACGTTTAGAAAACACACTATGGCTGCTTAACGGGAAAGGTGAGGTGGGGTGATGCATAAAACAAGGGTTTCAAATTAGCTCAGATACCGTTCCATGAACCCAATATGTAATAGACAAGACCTACTCCTGGCTCAGTGAACTGGACTCAACACCCCCTATTCACCGCCCAAGAATATATCTGACTAGTAAGAATCTTCAAACCTATGTATTGATATCTCTCTGTAAGTGAGTCAAGTGGGTGTAAAGCGGCATAAACACAGCAGTGAAAAGCAGCTAAACCCCATTATAAAAATCAATTACTTTTCAAAACCCGTGAAACAAAGACAGTGAAAGAGAGAGAAATTCTTACAAAATTCGTTCAGGGGCTGTGATGCCACCTGGATTGACCATATCTAGACCCACAGCTGATTGAGACATAAGGGTGGACACTCTTGGGGCTGAGAGGTTTGGTGAGGTTGGGTGAGCAAACGCAGACCCTTTAAATTAATACGGCGTGGTACCCATCCCATGGGTCCCAAATCTCCAGGTTCAAGGGCATCGTCCTACACTGAAAACATGCATGAGAAACCCCGAAGATGGTACACCGTGTGATCGGGAAAGGTTTCTAAAACGCACCTCATTTCTCAACTCCTTGTGCTCCGGTTCGCCATTCCAGCCGCTTTACTAGCAATCTCCCTCCTTGGAGAATCAGCACCTTTATCCTCCTGTTCCGTACAGGTTGCAATTTGTCCTGAGGATGCACGGGAAGAGGGGGAACCAATGAGAGACTAGCTCTAGGTGTTGGGACAGGCACAGGTCACTCTATTTTCCCATCAGGAAGAAGAATTAACCACAGGCTCAGCCTGCCGCCAGGAACGAGCATACGGCCTGAAGCAATCCTGCGCTTTTGCGGCCAGCTCCCAAGAAAGCGAGTTGAAGAATGGAGCTCAGGGGCACTGCAATTCACAAACCTGCAGACTTAGAAATGATAACTCTCGTCCACAAATATATTGAGGGAAGGCAACGAAGAGGATTTGAAAGCAAGGCAGAATTGCAGGAAACAGATTTCAGGAGGTAGATTCGAATCGCCTTTAAAGCACAGGAAAAGCGGCAAAACCTCGACAATGATGCCCTTGGCCAAAAAGGGCGTATGCGTTTTTTCCTGAATATATTCAGGAAAAAACGCATACGCCCTTTTTGGCCAACCAAGCAACCTGGAAAGGCAAATCAGCGCTACAAAGAAGTCTCGCTTCCCATCGGTCAAAAGGGGCATGCTGAAAAAAGTGTCAAAACCAGAAATGCAGGACAGTCCATGGAGAAATGGGAGCCTTGCTACGCTGATGGGCGGGCTGTAAGTTGCCAACAGCCACTCTGGAGAAGTGTACGGTGTGTCCTGAAACATCTAAAAAACTCAGCTTAGAGACCATAGGGCACTTCCACTCATGGGCGTATAAATTGGGAAAACTAAAAATCAGCAAGACACAGGCACCCCAAAGTTTTGGGCTACTCTGTTGACAAGAACCTCCACTTCGTTACACCTTAAATATCCCAGGAAAGAGAAGAATGGATAAAGAAGATGTGGTCCTTATATACAATGGAATATCACTCAGCCATGAAATCAATGTCATAAGGCTAGTAGCAGCATGATGAGTGGACTTAGGTATGACGATTCTAAGTGAAATAAGTCACACAGAAAAAGACACTTATCATGAGATATCACTTATAGAGGGAATGTAAAAACCGCTACCCTTGAACTGAATTACAAAACAGAACAGAGTCACACGTTTAGAAAACACACTATGGCTGCTTAACGGGAAAGGTGAGGTGGGGTGATGCATAAAACAAGGGTTTCAAATTAGCTCAGATACCGTTCCATGAACCCAATATGTAATAGACAAGACCTACTCCTGGCTCAGTAAACTGGACTCAACACCCCCTATTCACCGCCCAAGAATATATCTGACTAGTAAGAATCTTCAAACCTATGTATTGATATCTCTCTGTAAGTGAGTCAAGTGTGTGTAAAGTGGCATAAACACAGCAGTGAAAAGCAGCTAAACCCCATTATAAAAATCAATTCCTTTTAAAAACCCGTGAAACAAAGACAGTGAAAGAGAGAGAAATTCTTACAAAATTCGTTCAGGGGCTGTGATGCCACCTGGATTGACCATATCTAGACCCACAGCTGATTGAGACATAAGGGTGGACACTCTTGGGGCTGAGAGGTTTGGTGAGGTTGGGTGAGCAAACGCAGACCCTTTAAAGAAATACGGCGTGGTACCCATCCCATGGGTCCCAAATCTCCAGGTTCAAGGGCATCGTCCTACACTGAAAACATGCATGAGAAACCCCGAAGATGGTACACCGTGTGATCGGGAAAGGTTTCTAAAACGCACCTCATTTCTCATCTCCTTGTGCTCCGGTTCGCCATTCCAGCCGCTTTACTAGCAATCTCCCTCCTTGGAGAATCAGCACCTTTATCCTCCTGTTCCGTACAGGTTGCAATTTGTCCTGAGGATGCACGGGAAGAGGGGGAACCAATGAGAGACTAGCTCTAGGTGTTGGGACAGGCACAGGTCACTCTATTTTCCCATCAGGAAGAAGAATTAACCACAGGCTCAGCCTGCCGCCAGGAGCCAGAATACGGCCTGAAGCAATCCTGCGCTTTTGCGGCCAACTCCCAAGAAAGCGAGTTGAATAATGGAGCTCAGGGGCACTGCAATTCACAAACCTGCAGACTTAGAAATGATAACTCTCGTCCACAAATATATTGAGGGAAGGCAACGAAGAGGATTTGAAAGCAAGCCGGAATTGCAGGAAACTGATTTCAGGAGGTAGATTCGAATCGCCTTTAAAGCACAGGAAAAGCGGCAAAACCTCGACAATGATGCCCTTGGCCAAAAAGGGCGTATGCGTTTTTTCCTGAATATATTCAGGAAAAAACGCATACGCCCTTTTTGGCCAACCAAGCAACCTGGAAAGGCAAATCAGCGCTACAAAGAAGTCTCGCTTCCCATCGGTCAAAAGGGCCATGCTGAATAAAGTGTCAAAACCAGAAATGCAGGACAGGCCATGGAGAAATGGGAGCCTTGCTACGCTGATGGGTGGGATGTAAATTGCCAACAGCCACTCTGGAGAAGTGTACGGTGTGTCCTGAAACATCTAAAAAACTCAGCTTAGAGAGCATAGGGCCCTTCCACTCATGGGCCTATAAATTGGGAAAACTAAAAATCAGCAAGACACAGGCACCCCAACGTTTTGGGCTACTCTGTTGACAAGAACCTCCACTTCGTTACACCTTAAATATCCCAGGAAAGAGAAGAATGGATAAAGAAGATGTGGTCCTTATGTACAATGGAATATCACTCAGCCATGAAATCAATGTCATAAGGCTAGTAGCAGCATGATGAGTGGATTTAGGTATGACGATTCTAAGTGAAATAAGTCACACAGAAAAAGACACTTATCGTGAGATATCACTTATAGAGGGAATGTAAAAACCGCTACCCTTGAACTGAATTACAAAACAGAACAGAGTCACACGTTTAGAAAACACACTATGGCTGCTTAACGGGAAAGGTGAGGTGGGGTGATGCATAAAACAAGGGTTTCAAATTAGCTCAGATACCGTTCCATGAACCCAATATGTAATAGACAAGACCTACTCCTTGCTCAGTGAACTGGACTCAACACCCCCTATTCACCGCCCAAGAATATATCTGACTAGTAAGAATCTTAAAACCTATGTATTGATATCTCTCTGTAAGTGAGTCAAGTGGGTGTAAAGCGGCATAAACACAGCAGTGAAAAGCAGCTAAACCCCATTATAAAAATCAATTACTTTTAAAAACCCGTGAAACAAAGACAGTGAAAGAGAGAGAAATTCTTACAAAATTCGTTCAGGGGCTGTGATGCCACCTGGATTGACCATATCTAGACCCACAGCTGATTGAGACATAAGGGTGGACACTCTTGGGGCTGAGAGGTTTGGTGAGGTTGGGTGAGCAAACGCAGACACTTTAAAGTAATACGGCGTGGTACCAACCCATGGGTCCCAAAACTCCAGGTTCAAGGGCATCGTCCTACATTGAAAACATGCATGAGTAACCCCAAAAATGGTACACCGTGTGATCGGGAAAGGTTTCTAAAACGCACCTCATTTCTCATCTCCTTGTGCTCCGGTTCGCCATTCCAGCCGCTTTACTAGCAATCTCCCTCCTTGGAGAATCAGCACCTTTATCCTCCTGTTCCGTACAGGTTGCAATTTGTCCTGAGGATGCACGGGAAGAGGGGGAACCAATGAGAGACTAGCTCTAGGTGTTGGGACAGGCACAGGTGACACTATTTTCCCATCAGGAAGAAGAATTAACCACAGGCTCAGCCTCCCGCCAGGAACCAGAATACGGCCTGAAGGAATCCTGCGCTTTTGCGGCCAACTCCCAAGAAAGCGAGTTGAATAATGGAGCTCAGGGGCACTGCAATTCACAAACCTGCAGACTTAGAAATGATAACTCTCGTCCACAAATATATTGAGGGAAGGCAACGAAGAGGATTTGAAAGCAAGGCAGAATTGCAGGAAACAGATTTCAGGAGGTAGATTCGAATCGCCTTTAAAGCACAGGAAAAGCGGCAAAACCTCGACAATGATGCCCTTGGCCAAAAAGGGCGTATGCGTTTTTTCCTGAATATATTCAGGAAAAAACGCATACGCCCTTTTTGGCCAACCAAGCAACCTGGAAAGGCAAATCAGCGCTACAAAGAAGTCTCGCTTCCCATCGGTCAAAAGGGCCATGCTGAATAAAGTGTCAAAACCAGAAATGCAGGACAGTCCATGGAGAAATGGGAGCCTTGCTACGCCGATGGGCGGGATGTAAATTGCGAACAGCCACTCTGGAGAAGTGTACGGTGTGTCCTGAAACATCTAAAAAACTCAGCTTAGAGAGCATAGGGCCCTTCCACTCATGGGCCTATAAATTGGGAAAACTAAAAATCAGCAAGACACAGGCACCCCAAAGTTTTGGGCTACTCTGTTGACAAGAACCTCCACTTCGTTACACCTTAAATATCCCAGGAAAGAGAAGAATGGATAAAGAAGATGTGGTCCTTATGTTCAATGGAATATCACTCAGCCATGAAATCAATGTCGTAAGGCTAGTAGCAGCATGATGAGTGGATTTAGGTATGACGATTCTAAGTGAAAAAAGTCACACAGAAAAAGACACTTATCATGAGATATCACTTATAGAGGGAATGTAAAAACCGCTACCCTTGAACTGAATTACAAAACAGAACAGAGTCACACGTTTAGAAAACACACTATGGCTGCTTAACGGGAAAGGTGAGGTGGGGTGATGCATAAAACAAGGGTTTCAAATTAGCTCAGATACCGTTCCATGAACCCAATATGTAATAGACAAGACCTACTCCTTGCTCAGTGAACTGGACTCAACACCCCCTATTCACCGCCCAAGAATATATCTGACTAGTAAGACTCTTAAAACCTATGTATTGATATCTCTCTGTAAGTGAGTCAAGTGGGTGTAAAGCGGCATAAACACAGCAGTGAAAAGCAGCTAAACCCCATTATAAAAATCATTTACTTTTAAAAACCCGTGAAACAAAGACAGTGAAAGAGAGAGAAATTCTTACAAAATTCGTTCAGGGGCTGTGATGCCACCTGGATTGACCATATCTAGACCCACAGCTGATTGAGACATAAGGGTGGACACTCTTGGGGCTGAGAGGTTTGGTGAGGTTGGGTGAGCAAACGCAGACCCTTTAAAGAAAAACGGCGTGGTACCCATCCCATGGGTCCCAAATCTCCAGATTCAAGGGCATCGTCCTACACTGAAAACATGCATGAGAAACCCCGAAGATGGTACACCGTGTGATCGGGAAAGGTTTCTAAAACGCACCTCATTTCTCATCTCCTTGTGCTCCGGTTCGCCATTCCAGCCGCTTTACTAGCAATCTCCCTCCTTGGAGAATCAGCACCTTTATCCTCCTGTTCCGTACAGGTTGCAATTTGTCCTGAGGATGCACGGGAAGAGGGGGAACCAATGAGAGACTAGCTCTAGGTGTTGGGACAGGCACAGGTCACTCTATTTTCCCATCAGGAAGAAGAATTAACCACAGGCTCAGCCTGCCGCCAGGAACCAGAATACGGCCTGAAGCAATCCTGCGCTTTTGCGGCCAGCTCCCAAGAAAGCGAGTTGAATCATGGAGCTCAGGGGCACTGCAATTCACAAACCTGCAGACTTAGAAATGATAACTCTCGTCCACAAATATATTGAGGGAAGGCAACGAAGAGGATTTGAAAGCAAGGCAGAATTGCAGGAAACAGATTTCAGGAGGTAGATTCGAATCGCCTTTAAAGCACAGGAAAAGCGGCAAAACCTCGACAATGATGCCCTTGGCCAAAAAGGGCGTATGCGTTTTTTCCTGAATATATTCAGGAAAAAACGCATACGCCCTTTTTGGCCAACCAAGCAACCTGGAAAGGCAAATCAGCGCTACAAAGAAGTCTCGCTTCCCATCGGTCAAAAGGGCCATGCTGAATAAAGTGTCAAAACCAGAAATGCAGGACAGTCCATGGAGAAATGGGAGCCTTGCTACGCCGATGGGCGGGATGTAAATTGCGAACAGCCACTCTGGAGAAGTGTACGGTGTGTCCTGAAACATCTAAAAAACTCAGCTTAGAGAGCATAGGGCCCTTCCACTCATGGGCCTATAAATTGGGAAAACTAAAAATCAGCAAGACACAGGCACCCCAAAGTTTTGGGCTACTCTGTTGACAAGAACCTCCACTTCGTTACACCTTAAATATCCCAGGAAAGAGAAGAATGGATAAAGAAGATGTGGTCCTTATGTTCAATGGAATATCACTCAGCCATGAAATCAATGTCATAAAGCTAGTAGCAGCATGATGAGTGGATTTAGGTATGACGATTCTAAGTGAAAAAAGTCACACAGAAAAAGACACTTATCATGAGATATCACTTATAGAGGGAATGTAAAAACCGCTACCCTTGAACTGAATTACAAAACAGAACAGAGTCACACGTTTAGAAAACACACTATGGCTGCTTAACGGGAAAGGTGAGGTGGGGTGATGCATAAAACAAGGGTTTCAAATTAGCTCAGATACCGTTCCATGAACCCAATATGTAATAGACAAGACCTACTCCTTGCTCAGTGAACTGGACTCAACACCCCCTATTCACCGCCCAAGAATATATCTGACTAGTAAGACTCTTAAAACCTATGTATTGATATCTCTCTGTAAGTGAGTCAAGTGGGTGTAAAGCGGCATAAACACAGCAGTGAAAAGCAGCTAAACCCCATTATAAAAATCATTTACTTTTCAAAACCCGTGAAACAAAGACAGTGAAAGAGAGAGAAATTCTTAGGAAATTCGTTCAGGGGCTGTGATGCCACCTGGATTGACCATATCTAGACCCACAGCTGATTGAGACATAAGGGTGGACACTCTTGGGGCTGAGAGGTTTGGTGAGGTTGGGTGAGCAAACGCAGACCCTTTAAAGAAATACGGCGTGGTACCCATCCCATGGGTCCCAAATCTCCAGGTTCAAGGGCATCGTCCTACACTGAAAACATGCATGAGAAACCCCGAAGATGGTACACCGTGTGATCGGGAAAGGTTTCTAAAACGCACCTCATTTCTCATCTCCTTGTGCTCCGGTTCGCCATTCCAGCCGCTTTACTAGCAATCTCCCTCCTTGGAGAATCAGCACCTTTATCCTCCTGTTCCGTACAGGTTGCAATTTGTCCTGAGGATGCACGGGAAGAGGGGGAACCAATGAGAGACTAGCTCTAGGTGTTGGGACAGGCACAGGTCACTCTATTTTCCCATCAGGAAGAAGAATTAACCACAGGCTCAGCCTGCCGCCAGGAGCCAGAATACGGCCTGAAGCAATCCTGCGCTTTTGCGGCCAACTCCCAAGAAAGCGAGTTGAATAATGGAGCTCAGGGGCACTGCAATTCACAAACCTGCAGACTTAGAAATGATAACTCTCGTCCACAAATATATTGAGGGAAGGCAACGAAGAGGATTTGAAAGCAAGGCGGAATTGCAGGAAACTGATTTCAGGAGGTAGATTCGAATCGCCTTTAAAGCACAGGAAAAGCGGCAAAACCTCGACAATGATGCCCTTGGCCAAAAAGGGCGTATGCGTTTTTTCCTGAATATATTCAGGAAAAAACGCATACGCCCTTTTTGGCCAACCAAGCAACCTGGAAAGGCAAATCAGCGCTACAAAGAAGTCTCGCTTCCCATCGGTCAAAAGGGCCATGCTGAATAAAGTGTCAAAACCAGAAATGCAGGACAGGCCATGGAGAAATGGGAGCCTTGCTACGCTGATGGGTGGGATGTAAATTGCCAACAGCCACTCTGGAGAAGTGTACGGTGTGTCCTGAAACATCTAAAAAACTCAGCTTAGAGAGCATAGGGCCCTTCCACTCATGGGCCTATAAATTGGGAAAACTAAAAATCAGCAAGACACAGGCACCCCAAAGTTTTGGGCTACTCTGTTGACAAGAAACTCCACTTCGTTACACCTTAAATATCCCAGGAAAGAGAAGAATGGATAAAGAAGATGTGGTCCTTATGTACAATGGAATATCACTCAGCCATGAAATCAATGTCATAAGGCTAGTAGCGGCATGATGAGTGGATTTAGGTATGACGATTCTAAGTGAAATAAGTCACACAGAAAAAGACACTTATCATGAGATATCACTTATAGAGGGAATGTAAAAACCGCTACCCTTGAACTGAATTACAAAACAGAACAGAGTCACACGTTTAGAAAACACACTATGGCTGCTTAACGGGAAAGGTGAGGTGGGGTGATGCATAAAACAAGGGTTTCAAATTAGCTCAGATACCGTTCCATGAACCCAATATGTAATAGACAAGACCTACTCCTGGCTCAGTGAACTGGACTCAACACCCCCTATTCACCGCCCAAGAATATATCTGACTAGTAAGAATCTTCAAACCTATGTATTGATATCTCTCTGTAAGTGAGTCAAGTGGGTGTAAAGCGGCATAAACACAGCAGTGAAAAGCAGCTAAACCCCATTATAAAAATCAATTACTTTTCAAAACCCGTGAAACAAAGACAGTGAAAGAGAGAGAAATTCTTACAAAATTCGTTCAGGGGCTGTGATGCCACCTGGATTGACCATATCTAGACCCACAGCTGATTGAGACATAAGGGTGGACACTCTTGGGGCTGAGAGGTTTGGTGAGGTTGGGTGAGCAAACGCAGACCCTTTAAATTAATACGGCGTGGTACCCATCCCATGGGTCCCAAATCTCCAGGTTCAAGGGCATCGTCCTACACTGAAAACATGCATGAGAAACCCCGAAGATGGTACACCGTGTGATCGGGAAAGGTTTCTAAAACGCACCTCATTTCTCAACTCCTTGTGCTCCGGTTCGCCATTCCAGCCGCTTTACTAGCAATCTCCCTCCTTGGAGAATCAGCACCTTTATCCTCCTGTTCCGTACAGGTTGCAATTTGTCCTGAGGATGCACGGGAAGAGGGGGAACCAATGAGAGACTAGCTCTAGGTGTTGGGACAGGCACAGGTCACTCTATTTTCCCATCAGGAAGAAGAATTAACCACAGGCTCAGCCTGCCGCCAGGAACGAGCATACGGCCTGAAGCAATCCTGCGCTTTTGCGGCCAGCTCCCAAGAAAGCGAGTTGAAGAATGGAGCTCAGGGGCACTGCAATTCACAAACCTGCAGACTTAGAAATGATAACTCTCGTCCACAAATATATTGAGGGAAGGCAACGAAGAGGATTTGAAAGCAAGGCAGAATTGCAGGAAACAGATTTCAGGAGGTAGATTCGAATCGCCTTTAAAGCACAGGAAGAGCGGCAAAACCTCGACAATGATGCCCTTGGCCAAAAAGGGCGTATGCGTTTTTTCCTGAATATATTCAGGAAAAAACGCATACGCCCTTTTTGGCCAACCAAGCAACCTGGAAAGGCAAATCAGCGCTACAAAGAAGTCTCGCTTCCCATCGGTCAAAAGGGGCATGCTGAAAAAAGTGTCAAAACCAGAAATGCAGGACAGTCCATGGAGAAATGGGAGCCTTGCTACGCTGATGGGCGGGCTGTAAGTTGCCAACAGCCACTCTGGAGAAGTGTACGGTGTGTCCTGAAACATCTAAAAAACTCAGCTTAGAGACCATAGGGCACTTCCACTCATGGGCGTATAAATTGGGAAAACTAAAAATCAGCAAGACACAGGCACCCCAAAGTTTTGGGCTACTCTGTTGACAAGAACCTCCACTTCGTTACACCTTAAATATCCCAGGAAAGAGAAGAATGGATAAAGAAGATGTGGTCCTTATATACAATGGAATATCACTCAGCCATGAAATCAATGTCATAAGGCTAGTAGCAGCATGATGAGTGGACTTAGGTATGACGATTCTAAGTGAAATAAGTCACACAGAAAAAGACACTTATCATGAGATATCACTTATAGAGGGAATGTAAAAACCGCTACCCTTGAACTGAATTACAAAACAGAACAGAGTCACACGTTTAGAAAACACACTATGGCTGCTTAACGGGAAAGGTGAGGTGGGGTGATGCATAAAACAAGGGTTTCAAATTAGCTCAGATACCGTTCCATGAACCCAATATGTAATAGACAAGACCTACTCCTGGCTCAGTAAACTGGACTCAACACCCCCTATTCACCGCCCAAGAATATATCTGACTAGTAAGAATCTTCAAACCTATGTATTGATATCTCTCTGTAAGTGAGTCAAGTGTGTGTAAAGTGGCATAAACACAGCAGTGAAAAGCAGCTAAACCCCATTATAAAAATCAATTACTTTTAAAAACCCGTGAAACAAAGACAGTGAAAGAGAGAGAAATTCTTACAAAATTCGTTCAGGGGCTGTGATGCCACCTGGATTGACCATATCTAGACCCACAGCTGATTGAGACATAAGGGTGGACACTCTTGGGGCTGAGAGGTTTGGTGAGGTTGGGTGAGCAAACGCAGACCCTTTAAATTAATACGGCGTGGTACCCATCCCATGGGTCCCAAATCTCCAGGTTCAAGGGCATCGTCCTACACTGAAAACATGCATGAGAAACCCCGAAGATGGTACACCGTGTGATCGGGAAAGGTTTCTAAAACGCACCTCATTTCTCATCTCCTTGTGCTCCGGTTCGCCATTCCAGCCGCTTTACTAGCAATCTCCCTCCTTGGAGAATCAGCACCTTTATCCTCCTGTTCCGTACAGGTTGCAATTTGTCCTGAGGATGCACGGGAAGAGGGGGAACCAATGAGAGACTAGCTCTAGGTGTTGGGACAGGCACAGGTCACTCTATTTTCCCATCAGGAAGAAGAATTAACCACAGGCTCAGCCTGCCGCCAGGAACCAGAATACGGCCTGAAGCAATCCTGCGCTTTTGCGGCCAACTCCCAAGAAAGCGAGTTGAATAATGGAGCTCAGGGGCACTGCAATTCACAAACCTGCAGACTTAGAAATGATAACTCTCGTCCACAAATATATTGAGGGAAGGCAACGAAGAGGATTTGAAAGCAAGGCGGAATTGCAGGAAAGTGATTTCAGGAGGTAGATTCGAATCGCCTTTAAAGCACAGGAAAAGCGGCAAAACCTCGACAATGATGCCCTTGGCCAAAAAGGGCGTATGCGTTTTTTCCTGAATATATTCAGGAAAAAACGCATACGCCCTTTTTGGCCAACCAAGCAACCTGGAAAGGCAAATCAGCGCTACAAAGAAGTCTCGCTTCCCATCGGTCAAAAGGGCCATGCTGAATAAAGTGTCAAAACCAGAAATGCAGGACAGGCCATGGAGAAATGGGAGCCTTGCTACGCTGATGGGTGGGATGTAAATTGCCAACAGCCACTCTGGAGAAGTGTACGGTGTGTCCTGAAACATCTAAAAAACTCAGCTTAGAGAGCATAGGGCCCTTCCACTCATGGGCCTATAAATTGGGAAAACTAAAAATCAGCAAGACACAGGCACCCCAAAGTTTTGGGCTACTCTGTTGACAAGAAACTCCACTTCGTTACACCTTAAATATCCCAGGAAAGAGAAGAATGGTTAAAGAAGATGTGGTCCTTATGTACAATGGAATATCACTCAGCCATGAAATCAATGTCATAAGGCTAGTAGCAGCATGATGAGTGGATTTAGGTATGACGATTCTAAGTGAAATAAGTCACACAGAAAAAGACACTTATCATGAGATATCACTTATAGAGGGAATGTAAAAACCGCTACCCTTGAACTGAATTACAAAACAGAACAGAGTCACACGTTTAGAAAACACACTATGGCTGCTTAACGGGAAAGGTGAGGTGGGGTGATGCATAAAACAAGGGTTTCAAATTAGCTCAGATACCGTTCCATGAACCCAATATGTAATAGACAAGACCTACTCCTGGCTCAGTGAACTGGACTCAACACCCCCTATTCACCGCCCAAGAATATATCTGACTAGTAAGAATCTTCAAACCTATGTATTGATATCTCTCTGTAAGTGAGTCAAGTGGGTGTAAAGCGGCATAAACACAGCAGTGAAAAGCAGCTAAACCCCATTATAAAAATCAATTACTTTTCAAAACCCGTGAAACAAAGACAGTGAAAGAGAGAGAAATTCTTACAAAATTCGTTCAGGGGCTGTGATGCCACCTGGATTGACCATATCTAGACCCACAGCTGATTGAGACATAAGGGTGGACACTCTTGGGGCTGAGAGGTTTGGTGAGGTTGGGTGAGCAAACGCAGACCCTTTAAATTAATACGGCGTGGTACCCATCCCATGGGTCCCAAATCTCCAGGTTCAAGGGCATCGTCCTACACTGAAAACATGCATGAGAAACCCCGAAGATGGTACACCGTGTGATCGGGAAAGGTTTCTAAAACGCACCTCATTTCTCAACTCCTTGTGCTCCGGTTCGCCATTCCAGCCGCTTTACTAGCAATCTCCCTCCTTGGAGAATCAGCACCTTTATCCTCCTGTTCCGTACAGGTTGCAATTTGTCCTGAGGATGCACGGGAAGAGGGGGAACCAATGAGAGACTAGCTCTAGGTGTTGGGACAGGCACAGGTCACTCTATTTTCCCATCAGGAAGAAGAATTAACCACAGGCTCAGCCTGCCGCCAGGAACGAGCATACGGCCTGAAGCAATCCTGCGCTTTTGCGGCCAGCTCCCAAGAAAGCGAGTTGAAGAATGGAGCTCAGGGGCACTGCAATTCACAAACCTGCAGACTTAGAAATGATAACTCTCGTCCACAAATATATTGAGGGAAGGCAACGAAGAGGATTTGAAAGCAAGGCAGAATTGCAGGAAACAGATTTCAGGAGGTAGATTCGAATCACCTTTAAAGCACAGGAAAAGCGGCAAAACCTCGACAATGATGCCCTTGGCCAAAAAGGGCGTATGCGTTTTTTCCTGAATATATTCAGGAAAAAACGCATACGCCCTTTTTGGCCAACCAAGCAACCTGGAAAGGCAAATCAGCGCTACAAAGAAGTCTCGCTTCCCATCGGTCAAAAGGGCCATGCTGAATAAAGTGTCAAAACCAGAAATGCAGGACAGTCCATGGAGAAATGGGAGCCTTGCTACGCCGATGGGCGGGATGTAAATTGCGAACAGCCACTCTGGAGAAGTGTACGGTGTGTCCTGAAACATCTAAAAAACTCAGCTTAGAGAGCATAGGGCCCTTCCACTCATGGGCCTATAAATTGGGAAAACTAAAAATCAGCAAGACACAGGCACCCCAAAGTTTTGGGCTACTCTGTTGACAAGAACCTCCACTTCGTTACACCTTAAATATCCCAGGAAAGAGAAGAATGGATAAAGAAGATGTGGTCCTTATGTTCAATGGAATATCACTCAGCCATGAAATCAATGTCATAAGGCTAGTAGCAACATGATGAGTGGATTTAGGTATGACGATTCTAAGTGAAAAAAGTCACACAGAAAAAGACACTTATCATGAGATATCACTTATAGAGGGAATGTAAAAACCGCTACCCTTGAACTGAATTACAAAACAGAACAGAGTCACACGTTTAGAAAACACACTATGGCTGCTTAACGGGAAAGGTGAGGTGGGGTGATGCATAAAACAAGGGTTTCAAATTAGCTCAGATACCGTTCCATGAACCCAATATGTAATAGACAAGACCTACTCCTTGCTCAGTGAACTGGACTCAACACCCCCTATTCACCGCCCAAGAATATATCTGACTAGTAAGACTCTTAAAACCTATGTATTGATATCTCTCTGTAAGTGAGTCAAGTGGGTGTAAAGCGGCATAAACACAGCAGTGAAAAGCAGCTAAACCCCATTATAAAAATCATTTACTTTTAAAAACCCGTGAAACAAAGACAGTGAAAGAGAGAGAAATTCTTACAAAATTCGTTCAGGGGCTGTGATGCCACCTGGATTGACCATATCTAGACCCACAGCTGATTGAGACATAAGGGTGGACACTCTTGGGGCTGAGAGGTTTGGTGAGGTTGGGTGAGCAAACGCAGACCCTTTAAAGAAAAACGGCGTGGTACCCATCCCATGGGTCCCAAATCTCCAGGTTCAAGGGCATCGTCCTACACTGAAAACATGCATGAGAAACCCCGAAGATGGTACACCGTGTGATCGGGAAAGGTTTCTAAAACGCACCTCATTTCTCATCTCCTTGTGCTCCGGTTCGCCATTCCAGCCGCTTTACTAGCAATCTCCCTCCTTGGAGAATCAGCACCTTTATCCTCCTGTTCCGTACAGGTTGCAATTTGTCCTGAGGATGCACGGGAAGAGGGGGAACCAATGAGAGACTAGCTCTACGTGTTGGGACAGGCACAGGTCACTCTATTTTCCCATCAGGAAGAAGAATTAACCACAGGCTCAGCCTGCCGCCAGGAACCAGAATACGGCCTGAAGCAATCCTGCGCTTTTGCGGCCAGCTCCCAAGAAAGCGAGTTGAATCATGGAGCTCAGGGGCACTGCAATTCACAAACCTGCAGACTTAGAAATGATAACTCTCGTCCACAAATATATTGAGGGAAGGCAACGAAGAGGATTTGAAAGCAAGGCAGAATTGCAGGAAACAGATTTCAGGAGGTAGATTCGAATCGCCTTTAAAGCACAGGAAAAGCGGCAAAACCTCGACAATGATGCCCTTGGCCAAAAAGGGCGTATGCGTTTTTTCCTGAATATATTCAAGAAAAAACGCATACGCCCTTTTTGGCCAACCAAGCAACCTGGAAAGGCAAATCAGCGCTACAAAGAAGTCTCGCTTCCCATCGGTCAAAAGGGCCATGCTGAATAAAGTGTCAAAACCAGAAATGCAGGACAGTCCATGGAGAAATGGGAGCCTTGCTACGCCGATGGGCGGGATGTAAATTGCGAACAGCCACTCTGGAGAAGTGTACGGTGTGTCCTGAAACATCTAAAAAACTCAGCTTAGAGAGCATAGGGCCCTTCCACTCATGGGCCTATAAATTGGGAAAACTAAAAATCAGCAAGACACAGGCACCCCAAAGTTTTGGGCTACTCTGTTGACAAGAACCTCCACTTCGTTACACCTTAAATATCCCAGGAAAGAGAAGAATGGATAAAGAAGATGTGGTCCTTATGTTCAATGGAATATCACTCAGCCATGAAATCAATGTCATAAGGCTAGTAGCAGCATGATGAGTGGATTTAGGTATGACGATTCTAAGTGAAAAAAGTCACACAGAAAAAGACACTTATCATGAGATATCACTTATAGAGGGAATGTAAAAACCGCTACCCTTGAACTGAATTACAAAACAGAACAGAGTCACACGTTTAGAAAACACACTATGGCTGCTTAACGGGAAAGGTGAGGTGGGGTGATGCATAAAACAAGGGTTTCAAATTAGCTCAGATACCGTTCCATGAACCCAATATGTAATAGACAAGACCTACTCCTTGCTCAGTGAACTGGACTCAACACCCCCTATTCACCGCCCAAGAATATATCTGACTAGTAAGACTCTTAAAACCTATGTATTGATATCTCTCTGTAAGTGAGTCAAGTGGGTGTAAAGAGGCATAAACACAGCAGTGAAAAGCAGCTAAACCCCATTATAAAAATCATTTACTTTTAAAAACCCGTGAAACAAAGACAGTGAAAGAGAGAGAAATTCTTACAAAATTCGTTCAGGGGCTGTGATGCCACCTGGATTGACCATATCTAGACCCACAGCTGATTGAGACATAAGGGTGGACACTCTTGGGGCTGAGAGGTTTGGTGAGGTTGGGTGAGCAAACGCAGACCCTTTAAAGAAATACGGCGTGGTACCCATCCCATGGGTCCCAAATCTCCAGGTTCAAGGGCATCGTCCTACACTGAAAACATGCATGAGAAACCCCGAAGATGGTACACCGTGTGATCGGGAAAGGTTTCTAAAACGCACCTCATTTCTCATCTCCTTGTGCTCCGGTTCGCCATTCCAGCCGCTTTACTAGCAATCTCCCTCCTTGGAGAATCAGCACCTTTATCCTCCTGTTCCGTACAGGTTGCAATTTGTCCTGAGGATGCACGGGAAGAGGGGGAACCAATGAGAGACTAGCTCTAGGTGTTGGGACAGGCACAGGTCACTCTATTTTCCCATCAGGAAGAAGAATTAACCACAGGCTCAGCCTGCCGCCAGGAGCCAGAATACGGCCTGAAGCAATCCTGCGCTTTTGCGGCCAACTCCCAAGAAAGCGAGTTGAATAATGGAGCTCAGGGGCACTGCAATTCACAAACCTGCAGACTTAGAAATGATAACTCTCGTCCACAAATATATTGAGGGAAGGCAACGAAGAGGATTTGAAAGCAAGGCGGAATTGCAGGAAACTGATTTCAGGAGGTAGATTCGAATCGCCTTTAAAGCACAGGAAAAGCGGCAAAACCTCGACAATGATGCCCTTGGCCAAAAAGGGCGTATGCGTTTTTTCCTGAATATATTCAGGAAAAAACGCATACGCCCTTTTTGGCCAACCAAGCAACCTGGAAAGGCAAATCAGCGCTACAAAGAAGTCTCGCTTCCCATCGGTCAAAAGGGCCATGCTGAATAAAGTGTCAAAACCAGAAATGCAGGACAGGCCATGGAGAAATGGGAGCCTTGCTACGCTGATGGGTGGGATGTAAATTGCCAACAGCCACTCTGGAGAAGTGTACGGTGTGTCCTGAAACATCTAAAAAACTCAGCTTAGAGAGCATAGGGCCCTTCCACTCATGGGCCTATAAATTGGGAAAACTAAAAATCAGCAAGACACAGGCACCCCAAAGTTTTGGGCTACTCTGTTGACAAGAAACTCCACTTCGTTACACCTTAAATATCCCAGGAAAGAGAAGAATGGATAAAGAAGATGTGGTCCTTATGTACAATGGAATATCACTCAGCCATGAAATCAATGTCATAAGGCTAGTAGCGGCATGATGAGTGGATTTAGGTATGACGATTCTAAGTGAAATAAGTCACACAGAAAAAGACACTTATCATGAGATATCACTTATAGAGGGAATGTAAAAACCGCTACCCTTGAACTGAATTACAAAACAGAACAGAGTCACACGTTTAGAAAACACACTATGGCTGCTTAACGGGAAAGGTGAGGTGGGGTGATGCATAAAACAAGGGTTTCAAATTAGCTCAGATACCGTTCCATGAACCCAATATGTAATAGACAAGACCTACTCCTGGCTCAGTAAACTGGACTCAACACCCCCTATTCACCGCCCAAGAATATATCTGACTAGTAAGAATCTTCAAACCTATGTATTGATATCTCTCTGTAAGTGAGTCAAGTGTGTGTAAAGTGGCATAAACACAGCAGTGAAAAGCAGCTAAACCCCATTATAAAAATCAATTACTTTTAAAAACCCGTGAAACAAAGACAGTGAAAGAGAGAGAAATTCTTACAAAATTCGTTCAGGGGCTGTGATGCCACCTGGATTGACCATATCTAGACCCACAGCTGATTGAGACATAAGGGTGGACACTCTTGGGGCTGAGAGGTTTGGTGAGGTTGGGTGAGCAAACGCAGACCCTTTAAAGAAATACGGCGTGGTACCCATCCCATGGGTCCCAAATCTCCAGGTTCAAGGGCATCGTCCTACACTGAAAACATGCATGAGAAACCCCGAAGATGGTACACCGTGTGATCGGGAAAGGTTTCTAAAACGCACCTCATTTCTCATCTCCTTGTGCTCCGGTTCGCCATTCCAGCCGCTTTACTAGCAATCTCCCTCCTTGGAGAATCAGCACCTTTATCCTCCTGTTCCGTACAGGTTGCAATTTGTCCTGAGGATGCACGGGAAGAGGGGGAACCAATGAGAGACTAGCTCTAGGTGTTGGGACAGGCACAGGTCACTCTATTTTCCCATCAGGAAGAAGAATTAACCACAGGCTCAGCCTGCCGCCAGGAGCCAGAATACGGCCTGAAGCAATCCTGCGCTTTTGCGGCCAACTCCCAAGAAAGCGAGTTGAATAATGGAGCTCAGGGGCACTGCAATTCACAAACCTGCAGACTTAGAAATGATAACTCTCGTCCACAAATATATTGAGGGAAGGCAACGAAGAGGATTTGAAAGCAAGCCGGAATTGCAGGAAACTGATTTCAGGAGGTAGATTCGAATCGCCTTTAAAGCACAGGAAAAGCGGCAAAACCTCGACAATGATGCCCTTGGCCAAAAAGGGCGTATGCGTTTTTTCCTGAATATATTCAGGAAAAAACGCATACGCCCTTTTTGGCCAACCAAGCAACCTGGAAAGGCAAATCAGCGCTACAAAGAAGTCTCGCTTCCCATCGGTCAAAAGGGCCATGCTGAATAAAGTGTCAAAACCAGAAATGCAGGACAGGCCATGGAGAAATGGGAGCCTTGCTACGCTGATGGGTGGGATGTAAATTGCCAACAGCCACTCTGGAGAAGTGTACGGTGTGTCCTGAAACATCTAAAAAACTCAGCTTAGAGAGCATAGGGCCCTTCCACTCATGGGCCTATAAATTGGGAAAACTAAAAATCAGCAAGACACAGGCACCCCAACGTTTTGGGCTACTCTGTTGACAAGAACCTCCACTTCGTTACACCTTAAATATCCCAGGAAAGAGAAGAATGGATAAAGAAGATGTGGTCCTTATGTTCAATGGAATATCACTCAGCCATGAAATCAATGTCATAAGGCTAGTAGCAGCATGATGAGTGGATTTAGGTATGACGATTCTAAGTGAAATAAGTCACACAGAAAAAGACACTTATCATGAGATATCACTTATAGAGGGAATGTAAAAACCGCTACCCTTGAACTGAATTACAAAACAGAACAGAGTCACACGTTTAGAAAACACACTATGGCTGCTTAACGGGAAAGGTGAGGTGGGGTGATGCATAAAACAAGGGTTTCAAATTAGCTCAGATACCGTTCCATGAACCCAATATGTAATAGACAAGACCTACTCCTTGCTCAGTGAACTGGACTCAACACCCCCTATTCACCGCCCAAGAATATATCTGACTAGTAAGAATCTTAAAACCTATGTATTGATATCTCTCTGTAAGTGAGTCAAGTGGGTGTAAAGCGGCATAAACACAGCAGTGAAAAGCAGCTAAACCCCATTATAAAAATCAATTACTTTTAAAAACCCGTGAAACAAAGACAGTGAAAGAGAGAGAAATTCTTACAAAATTCGTTCAGGGGCTGTGATGCCACCTGGATTGACCATATCTAGACCCACAGCTGATTGAGACATAAGGGTGGACACTCTTGGGGCTGAGAGGTTTGGTGAGGTTGGGTGAGCAAACGCAGACACTTTAAAGTAATACGGCGTGGTACCAACCCATGGGTCCCAAAACTCCAGGTTCAAGGGCATCGTCCTACATTGAAAACATGCATGAGAAACCCCGAAAATGGTACACCGTGTGATCGGGAAAGGTTTCTAAAACGCACCTCATTTCTCATCTCCTTGTGCTCCGGTTCGCCATTCCAGCCGCTTTACTAGCAATCTCCCTCCTTGGAGAATCAGCACCTTTATCCTCCTGTTCCGTGCAGGTTGCAATTTGTCCTGAGGATGCACGGGAAGAGGGGGAACCAATGAGAGACTAGCTCTAGGTGTTGGGACAGGCACAGGTGACACTATTTTCCCATCAGGAAGAAGAATTAACCACAGGCTCAGCCTCCCGCCAGGAACCAGAATACGGCCTGAAGGAATCCTGCGCTTTTGCGGCCAACTCCCAAGAAAGCGAGTTGAATAATGGAGCTCAGGGGCACTGCAATTCACAAACCTGCAGACTTAGAAATGATAACTCTCGTCCACAAATATATTGAGGGAAGGCAACGAAGAGGATTTGAAAGCAAGGCAGAATTGCAGGAAACAGATTTCAGGAGGTAGATTCGAATCGCCTTTAAAGCACAGGAAAAGCGGCAAAACCTCGACAATGATGCCCTTGGCCAAAAAGGGCGTATGCGTTTTTTCCTGAATATATTCAGGAAAAAACGCATACGCCCTTTTTGGCCAACCAAGCAACCTGGAAAGGCAAATCAGCGCTACAAAGAAGTCTCGCTTCCCATCGGTCAAAAGGGCCATGCTGAATAAAGTGTCAAAACCAGAAATGCAGGACAGTCCATGGAGAAATGGGAGCCTTGCTACGCCGATGGGCGGGATGTAAATTGCGAACAGCCACTCTGGAGAAGTGTACGGTGTGTCCTGAAACATCTAAAAAACTCAGCTTAGAGAGCATAGGGCCCTTCCACTCATGGGCCTATAAATTGGGAAAACTAAAAATCAGCAAGACACAGGCACCCCAAAGTTTTGGGCTACTCTGTTGACAAGAACCTCCACTTCGTTACACCTTAAATATCCCAGGAAAGAGAAGAATGGATAAAGAAGATGTGGTCCTTATGTTCAATGGAATATCACTCAGCCATGAAATCAATGTCATAAGGCTAGTAGCAGCATGATGAGTGGATTTAGGTATGACGATTCTAAGTGAAAAAAGTCACACAGAAAAAGACACTTATCATGAGATATCACTTATAGAGGGAATGTAAAAACCGCTACCCTTGAACTGAATTACAAAACAGAACAGAGTCACACGTTTAGAAAACACACTATGGCTGCTTAACGGGAAAGGTGAGGTGGGGTGATGCATAAAACAAGGGTTTCAAATTAGCTCAGATACCGTTCCATGAACCCAATATGTAATAGACAAGACCTACTCCTTGCTCAGTGAACTGGACTCAACACCCCCTATTCACCGCCCAAGAATATATCTGACTAGTAAGACTCTTAAAACCTATGTATTGATATCTCTCTGTAAGTGAGTCAAGTGGGTGTAAAGCGGCATAAACACAGCAGTGAAAAGCAGCTAAACCCCATTATAAAAATCATTTACTTTTAAAAACCCGTGAAACAAAGACAGTGAAAGAGAGAGAAATTCTTACAAAATTCGTTCAGGGGCTGTGATGCCACCTGGATTGACCATATCTAGACCCACAGCTGATTGAGACATAAGGGTGGACACTCTTGGGGCTGAGAGGTTTGGTGAGGTTGGGTGAGCAAACGCAGACCCTTTAAAGAAAAACGGCGTGGTACCCATCCCATGGGTCCCAAATCTCCAGGTTCAAGGGCATCGTCCTACACTGAAAACATGCATGAGAAACCCCGAAGATGGTACACCGTGTGATCGGGAAAGGTTTCTAAAACGCACCTCATTTCTCATCTCCTTGTGCTCCGGTTCGCCATTCCAGCCGCTTTACTAGCAATCTCCCTCCTTGGAGAATCAGCACCTTTATCCTCCTGTTCCGTACAGGTTGCAATTTGTCCTGAGGATGCACGGGAAGAGGGGGAACCAATGAGAGACTAGCTCTACGTGTTGGGACAGGCACAGGTCACTCTATTTTCCCATCAGGAAGAAGAATTAACCACAGGCTCAGCCTGCCGCCAGGAACCAGAATACGGCCTGAAGCAATCCTGCGCTTTTGCGGCCAGCTCCCAAGAAAGCGAGTTGAATCATGGAGCTCAGGGGCACTGCAATTCACAAACCTGCAGACTTAGAAATGATAACTCTCGTCCACAAATATATTGAGGGAAGGCAACGAAGAGGATTTGAAAGCAAGGCAGAATTGCAGGAAACAGATTTCAGGAGGTAGATTCGAATCGCCTTTAAAGCACAGGAAAAGCGGCAAAACCTCGACAATGATGCCCTTGGCCAAAAAGGGCGTATGCGTTTTTTCCTGAATATATTCAGGAAAAAACGCATACGCCCTTTTTGGCCAACCAAGCAACCTGGAAAGGCAAATCAGCGCTACAAAGAAGTCTCGCTTCCCATCGGTCAAAAGGGCCATGCTGAATAAAGTGTCAAAACCAGAAATGCAGGACAGTCCATGGAGAAATGGGAGCCTTGCTACGCCGATGGGCGGGATGTAAATTGCGAACAGCCACTCTGGAGAAGTGTACGGTGTGTCCTGAAACATCTAAAAAACTCAGCTTAGAGAGCATAGGGCCCTTCCACTCATGGGCCTATAAATTGGGAAAACTAAAAATCAGCAAGACACAGGCACCCCAAAGTTTTGGGCTACTCTGTTGACAAGAACCTCCACTTCGTTACACCTTAAATATCCCAGGAAAGAGAAGAATGGATAAAGAAGATGTGGTCCTTATGTTCAATGGAATATCACTCAGCCATGAAATCAATGTCATAAGGCTAGTAGCAGCATGATGAGTGGATTTAGGTATGACGATTCTAAGTGAAAAAAGTCACACAGAAAAAGACACTTATCATGAGATATCACTTATAGAGGGAATGTAAAAACCGCTACCCTTGAACTGAATTACAAAACAGAACAGAGTCACACGTTTAGAAAACACACTATGGCTGCTTAACGGGAAAGGTGAGGTGGGGTGATGCATAAAACAAGGGTTTCAAATTAGCTCAGATACCGTTCCATGAACCCAATATGTAATAGACAAGACCTACTCCTTGCTCAGTGAACTGGACTCAACACCCCCTATTCACCGCCCAAGAATATATCTGACTAGTAAGACTCTTAAAACCTATGTATTGATATCTCTCTGTAAGTGAGTCAAGTGGGTGTAAAGCGGCATAAACACAGCAGTGAAAAGCAGCTAAACCCCATTATAAAAATCATTTACTTTTAAAAACCCGTGAAACAAAGACAGTGAAAGAGAGAGAAATTCTTACAAAATTCGTTCAGGGGCTGTGATGCCACCTGGATTGACCATATCTAGACCCACAGCTGATTGAGACATAAGGGTGGACACTCTTGGGGCTGAGAGGTTTGGTGAGGTTGGGTGAGCAAACGCAGACCCTTTAAAGAAATACGGCGTGGTACCCATCCCATGGGTCCCAAATCTCCAGGTTCAAGGGCATCGTCCTACACTGAAAACATGCATGAGAAACCCCGAAGATGGTACACCGTGTGATCGGGAAAGGTTTCTAAAACGCACCTCATTTCTCATCTCCTTGTGCTCCGGTTCGCCATTCCAGCCGCTTTACTAGCAATCTCCCTCCTTGGAGAATCAGCACCTTTATCCTCCTGTTCCGTACAGGTTGCAATTTGTCCTGAGGATGCACGGGAAGAGGGGGAACCAATGAGAGACTAGCTCTAGGTGTTGGGACAGGCACAGGTCACTCTATTTTCCCATCAGGAAGAAGAATTAACCACAGGCTCAGCCTGCCGCCAGGAGCCAGAATACGGCCTGAAGCAATCCTGCGCTTTTGCGGCCAACTCCCAAGAAAGCGAGTTGAATAATGGAGCTCAGGGGCACTGCAATTCACAAACCTGCAGACTTAGAAATGATAACTCTCGTCCACAAATATATTGAGGGAAGGCAACGAAGAGGATTTGAAAGCAAGGCGGAATTGCAGGAAACTGATTTCAGGAGGTAGATTCGAATCGCCTTTAAAGCACAGGAAAAGCGGCAAAACCTCGACAATGATGCCCTTGGCCAAAAAGGGCGTATGCGTTTTTTCCTGAATATATTCAGGAAAAAACGCATACGCCCTTTTTGGCCAACCAAGCAACCTGGAAAGGCAAATCAGCGCTACAAAGAAGTCTCGCTTCCCATCGGTCAAAAGGGCCATGCTGAATAAAGTGTCAAAACCAGAAATGCAGGACAGGCCATGGAGAAATGGGAGCCTTGCTACGCTGATGGGTGGGATGTAAATTGCCAACAGCCACTCTGGAGAAGTGTACGGTGTGTCCTGAAACATCTAAAAAACTCAGCTTAGAGAGCATAGGGCCCTTCCACTCATGGGCCTATAAATTGGGAAAACTAAAAATCAGCAAGACACAGGCACCCCAAAGTTTTGGGCTACTCTGTTGACAAGAAACTCCACTTCGTTACACCTTAAATATCCCAGGAAAGAGAAGAATGGATAAAGAAGATGTGGTCCTTATGTACAATGGAATATCACTCAGCCATGAAATCAATGTCATAAGGCTAGTAGCGGCATGATGAGTGGATTTAGGTATGACGATTCTAAGTGAAATAAGTCACACAGAAAAAGACACTTATCATGAGATATCACTTATAGAGGGAATGTAAAAACCGCTACCCTTGAACTGAATTACAAAACAGAACAGAGTCACACGTTTAGAAAACACACTATGGCTGCTTAACGGGAAAGGTGAGGTGGGGTGATGCATAAAACAAGGGTTTCAAATTAGCTCAGATACCGTTCCATGAACCCAATATGTAATAGACAAGACCTACTCCTTGCTCAGTGAACTGGACTCAACACCCCCTATTCACCGCCCAAGAATATATCTGACTAGTAAGAACCTTCAAACCTATGTATTGATATCTCTCTGTAAGTGAGTCAAGTGGGTGTAAAGCGGCATAAACACAGCAGTGAAAAGCAGCTAAACCCCATTATAAAAATCAATTACTTTTAAAAACCCGTGAAACAAAGACAGTGAAAGAGAGAGAAATTCTTACAAAATTCGTTCAGGGGCTGTGATGCCACCTGGATTGACCATATCTAGACCCACAGCTGATTGAGACATAAGGGTGGACACTCTTGGGGCTGAGAGGTTTGGTGAGGTTGGGTGAGCAAACGCAGACCCTTTAAAGAAATACGGCGTGGTACCCATCCCATGGGTCCCAAATCTCCAGGTTCAAGGGCATCGTCCTACACTGAAAACATGCATGAGAAACCCCGAAGATGGTACACCGTGTGATCGGGAAAGGTTTCTAAAACGCACCTCATTTCTCATCTCCTTGTGCTCCGGTTCGCCATTCCAGCCGCTTTACTAGCAATCTCCCTCCTTGGAGAATCAGCACCTTTATCCTCCTGTTCCGTACAGGTTGCAATTTGTCCTGAGGATGCACGGGAAGAGGGGGAACCAATGAGAGACTAGCTCTAGGTGTTGGGACAGGCACAGGTCACTCTATTTTCCCATCAGGAAGAAGAATTAACCACAGGCTCAGCCTGCCGCCAGGAGCCAGAATACGGCCTGAAGCAATCCTGCGCTTTTGCGGCCAACTCCCAAGAAAGCGAGTTGAATAATGGAGCTCAGGGGCACTGCAATTCACAAACCTGCAGACTTAGAAATGATAACTCTCGTCCACAAATATATTGAGGGAAGGCAACGAAGAGGATTTGAAAGCAAGGCAGAATTGCAGGAAACAGATTTCAGGAGGTAGATTCGAATCGCCTTTAAAGCACAGGAAAAGCGGCAAAACCTCGACAATGATGCCCTTGGCCAAAAAGGGCGTATGCGTTTTTTCCTGAATATATTCAGGAAAAAACGCATACGCCCTTTTTGGCCAACCAAGCAACCTGGAAAGGCAAATCAGCGCTACAAAGAAGTCTCGCTTCCCATCGGTCAAAAGGGCCATGCTGAATAAAGTGTCAAAACCAGAAATGCAGGACAGGCCATGGAGAAATGGGAGCCTTGCTACGCTGATGGGTGGGATGTAAATTGCCAACAGCCACTCTGGAGAAGTGTACGGTGTGTCCTGAAACATCTAAAAAACTCAGCTTAGAGAGCATAGGGCCCTTCCACTCATGGGCCTATAAATTGGGAAAACTAAAAATCAGCAAGACACAGGCACCCCAAAGTTTTGGGCTACTCTGTTGACAAGAACCTCCACTTCGTTACACCTTAAATATCCCAGGAAAGAGAAGAATGGATAAAGAAGATGTGGTCCTTATGTACAATGGAATATCACTCAGCCATTAAATCAATGTCATAAGGCTAGTAGCAGCATGATGAGTGGATTTAGGTATGACGATTCTAAGTGAAATAAGTCACACAGAAAAAGACACTTATCATGAGATATCACTTATAGAGGGAATGTAAAAACTGCTACCCTTTAACTGAATTACAAAACAGAACAGAGTCACACGTTTAGAAAACACACTATGGCTGCTTAACGGGAAAGGTGAGGTGGGGTGATGCATAAAACAAGGGTTTCAAATTAGCTCAGATACCGTTCCATGAACCCAATATGTAATAGACAAGACCTACTCCTTGCTCAGTGAACTGGACTCAACACCCCCTATTCACCGCCCAAGAATATATCTGACTAGTAAGACTCTTAAAACCTATGTATTGATATCTCTCTGTAAGTGAGTCAAGTGGGTGTAAAGCGGCAAAAACACAGCAGTGAAAAGCAGCTAAACCCCATTATAAAAATCAATTACTTTTCAAAACCCGTGAAACAAAGACAGTGAAAGAGAGAGAAATTCTTACAAAATTCGTTCAGGGGCTGTGATGCCACCTGGATTGACCATATCTAGACCCACAGCTGATTGAGACATAAGGGTGGACACTCTTGGGGCTGAGAGGTTTGGTGAGGTTGGGTGAGCAAACGCAGACCCTTTAAAGAAATACGGCGTGGTACCCATCCCATGGGTCCCAAATCTCCAGGTTCAAGGGCATCGTCCTACACTGAAAACATGCATGAGAAACCCCGAAGATGGTACACCGTGTGATCGGGAAAGGTTTCTAAAACGCACCTCATTTCTCATCTCCTTGTGCTCCGGTTCGCCATTCCAGCCGCTTTACTAGCAATCTCCCTCCTTGGAGAATCAGCACCTTTATCCTCCTGTTCCGTACAGGTTGCAATTTGTCCTGAGGATGCACGGGAAGAGGGGGAACCAATGAGAGACTAGCTCTAGGTGTTGGGACAGGCACAGGTGACACTATTTTCCCATCAGGAAGAAGAATTAACCACAGGCTCAGCCTGCCGCCAGGAAGCAGAATACGGCCTGAAGCAATCCTGCGCTTTTGCGGCCAGCTCCCAAGAAAGCGAGTTGAAGAATGGAGCTCAGGGGCACTGCAATTCACAAACCTGCAGACTTAGAAATGATAACTCTCGTCCACAAATATATTGAGGGAAGGCAACGAAGAGGATTTGAAAGCAAGGCAGAATTGCAGGAAACAGATTTCAGGAGGTAGATTCGAATCGCCTTTAAAGCACAGGAAAAGCGGCAAAACCTCGACAATGATGCCCTTGGCCAAAAAGGGCGTATGCGTTTTTTCCTGAATATATTCAGGAAAAAACGCATACGCCCTTTTTGGCCAACCAAGCAACCTGGAAAGGCAAATCAGCGCTACAAAGAAGTCTCGCTTCCCATCGGTCAAAAGGGCCATGCTGAATAAAGTGTCAAAACCAGAAATGCAGGACAGGCCATGGAGAAATGGGAGCCTTGCTACGCTGATGGGAAGGATGTAAATTGCCAACAGCCACTCTGGAGAAGTGTACGGTGTGTCCTGAAACATCTAAAAAACTCAGCTTAGAGACCATAGGGCACTTCCACTCATGGGCGTATAAATTGGGAAAATTAAAAATCAGCAAGACACAGGCACCCCAAAGTTTTGGGCTACTCTGTTGACAAGAACCTCCACTTCGTTACACCTTAAATATCCCAGGAAAGAGAAGAATGGATAAAGAAGTTGTGGTCCTTATGTACAATGGAATATCACTCAGCCATGAAATCAATGTCATAAGGCTAGTAGCAGCATGATGAGTGGATTTAGGTATGACGATTCTAAGTGAAATAAGTCACACAGAAAAAGACACTTATCATGAGATATCACTTATAGAGGGAATGTAAAAACCGCTACCCTTGAACTGAATTACAAAACAGAACAGAGTCACACGTTTAGAAAACACACTATGGCTGCTTAACGGGAAAGGTGAGGTGGGGTGATGCATAAAACAAGGGTTTCAAATTAGCTCAGATACCGTTCCATAAACCCAATATGTAATAGACAAGACCTACTCCTTGCTGAGTGAACTGGACTCAACACCCGCTATTCAACGCCCAAGAATATATCTGACTAGTAAGATTCTTAAAACATATGTATTGATATCTCTCTGTAAGTGAGTCAAGTGGGTGTAAAGCGGCATAAACACAGCAGTGAAAAGCAGCTAAACCCCATTATAAAAATCAATTACTTTTCAAAACCCTTGAAACAAAGACAGTGAAAGAGAGAGAAATTCTTAGGAAATTCGTTCAGGGGCTGTGATGCCACCTGGATTGACCATATCTAGACCCATAGTTGATTGAGACATAAGGGTGGACACTCTTGGGGCTGAGAGGTTTGGTGAGGTTGGGTCAGCAAACGCAGACCCTTTAAAGTAATATAGCGTGGTACCCATCCCATGGGTCCCAAATCTCCAGGTTCAAGGGCATCGTCCTACACTGAAAACATGCATGAGAAACCCCGAAGATGGTACACCGTGTGATCGGGAAAGGTTTCTAAAACGCACCTCATTTCTCATCTCCTTGTGCTCCGGTTCGCCATTCCAGCCGCTTTCCTAGCAATCTCCCTCCTTGGAGAATCAGCACCTTTATCCTCCTGTTCCGTACAGGTTGCAATTTGTCCTGAGGATGCACGGGAAGAGGGGGAACCAATGAGAGACTAGCTCTAGGTGTTGGGACAGGCACAGATCACTCTATTTTCCCATCAGGAAGAAGAATTAACCACAGGCTCAGCCTCCCGCCAGGAACCAGAATACGGCCTGAAGCAATCCTGCGCTTTTGCGGCCAGCTCCCAAGAAAGCGAGTTGAAGAATGGAGCTCAGGGGCACTGCAATTCACAAACCTGCAGACTTAGAAATGATAACTCTCGTCCACAAATATATTGAGGGAAGGCAACGAAGAGGATTTGAAAGCAAGGCAGAATTGCAGGAAACAGATTTCAGGAGGTAGATTCGAATCGCCTTTAAAGCACAGGAAAAGCGGCAAAACCTCGACAATGATGCCCTTGGCCAAAAAGGGCGTATGCGTTTTTTCCTGAATATATTCAGGAAAAAACGCATACGCCCTTTTTGGCCAACCAAGCAACCTGGAAAGGCAAATCAGCGCTACAAAGAAGTCTCGCTTCCCATCGGTCAAAAGGGCCATGCTGAATAAAGTGTCAAAACCAGAAATGCAGGACAGGCCATGGAGAAATAGGAGCCTTGCTACGCTGATGGGCGGGAGGTAAATTGCCAAAAGCCACTCTAGAGAAGTGTACGGTGTGTCCTGAAACATCTAAAAAACTCAGCTTAGAGAGCATAGGGCACTTCCACTCATGGGCGTATAAATTGGGAAAACTAAAAATCAGCAAGACACAGGCACCCCAAAGTTTTGGGCTACTCTGTTGACAAGAACCTCCACTTCGTTACACCTTAAATATCCCAGGAAAGAGAAGAATGGATAAAGAAGTTGTGGTCCTTATGTACAATGGAATATCACTCAGCCATGAAATCAATGTCATAAGGCTAGTAGCAGCATGATGAGTGGATTTAGGTATGACGATTCTAAGTGAAATAAGTCCCACAGAAAAAGACACTTATCATGAGATATCACTTATAGAGGGAATGTAAAAACCGCTACCCTTGAACTGAATTACAAAACAGAACAGAGTCACACGTTTAGAAAACAGACTATGGCTGCTTAACGGGAAAGGTGAGGTGGGGTGATGCATAAAACAAGGGTTTCAAATTAGCTCAGATACCGTTCCATGAACCCAATATGTAATAGACAAGACCTACTCCTTGCTCAGTGAACTGGACTCAACACCCCCTATTCACCGCCCAAGAATATATCTGACTAGTAAGACTCTTAAAACCTATGTATTGATATCTCTCTGTAAGTGAGTCAAGTGGGTGTAAAGCGGCATACACACAGCAGTGAAAAGCAGCTAAACCCCACTATAAAAATCAATTACTTTTCAAAACCCGTGAAACAAAGACAGTGAAAGAGAGAGAAATTCTTAGGAAATTCGTTCAGGGGCTGTGATGCCACCTGGATTGACCATATCTAGACCCACAGCTGATTGAGACATAAGGGTGGACACTCTTGGGGCTGAGAGGTTTGGTGAGGTTGGGTGAGCAAACGCAGACCCTTTAAAGTAATACGGCGTGGTACCCATCCCATGGGTCCCAAATCTCCAGGTTCAAGGGCATCGTCCTACACTGAAAACATGCATGAGAAACCCCGAAGATGGTACACCGTGTGATCGGGAAAGGTTTCTAAAACGCACCTCATTTCTCATCTCCTTGTGCTCCGGTTCGCCATTCCAGCCGCTTTCCTAGCAATCTCCCTCCTTGGAGAATCAGCACCTTTATCCTCCTGTTCCGTACAGGTTGCAATTTGTCCTGAGGATGCACGGGAAGAGGGGGAACCAATGAGAGACTAGCTGTAGGTGTTGGGACAGGCACAGGTGACACTATTTTCCCATCAGGAAGAAGAATTAACCACAGGCTCAGCCTGCCGCCAGGAACCAGAATACGGCCTGAAGCAATCCTGCGCTTTTGTGGCCAGCTCCCAAGAAAGCGAGTTGAAGAATGGAGCTCAGGGGCACTGCAATTCACAAACCTGCAGACTTAGAAATGATAACTCTCGTCCACAAATATATTGAGGGAAGGCAACGAAGAGGATTTGAAAGCAAGGCAGAATTGCAGGAAACAGATTTCAGGAGGTAGATTCGAATCGCCTTTAAAGCACAGGAAAAGCGGCAAAACCTCGACAATGATGCCCTTGGCCAAAAAGGGCGTATGCGTTTTTTCCTGAATATATTCAGGAAAAAACGCATACGCCCTTTTTGGCCAACCAAGCAACCTGGAAAGGCAAATCAGCGCTACAAAGAAGTCTCGCTTCCCATCGGTCAAAAGGGCCATGCTGAATAAAGTGTCAAAACCAGAAATGCAGGACAGGCCATGGAGAAATAGGAGCCTTGCTACGCTGATGGGCGGGATGTAAATTGCCAAAAGCCACTCTAGAGAAGTGTACGGTGTGTCCTGAAACATCTAAAAAACTCAGCTTAGAGAGCATAGGGCACTTCCACTCATGGGCGTATAAATTGGGAAAACTAAAAATCAGCAAGACACAGGCACCCCAAAGTTTTGGGCTACTCTGTTGACAAGAACCTCCACTTCGTTACACCTTAAATATCCCAGGAAAGAGAAGAATGGATAAAGAAGTTGTGGTCCTTATGTACAATGGAATATCACTCAGCCATGAAATCAATGTCATAAGGCTAGTAGCAGCATGATGAGTGGATTTAGGTATGACGATTCTAAGTGAAATAAGTCCCACAGAAAAAGACACTTATCATGAGATATCACTTATAGAGGGAATGTAAAAACCGCTACCCTTGAACTGAATTACAAAACAGAACAGAGTCACACGTTTAGAAAACAATCTATGGCTGCTTAACGGGAAAGGTGAGGTGGGGTGATGCATAAAACAAGGGTTTCAAATTAGCTCAGATACCGTTCCATGAACCCAATATGTAATAGACAAGACCTACTCCTTGCTCAGTGAACTGGACTCAACACCCCCTATTCACCGCCCAAGAATATATCTGACTAGTAAGACTCTTAAAACCTATGTATTGATATCTCTCTGTAAGTGAGTCAAGTGGGTGTAAAGCGGCATACACACAGAAGTGAAAAGCAGCTAAACCCCACTATAAAAATCAATTACTTTTCAAAACCCGTGAAACAAAGACAGTGAAAGAGAGAGAAATTCTTAGGAAATTCGTTCAGGGGCTGTGATGCCACCTGGATTGACCATATCTAGACCCACAGCTGATTGAGACATAAGGGTGGACACTCTTGGGGCTGAGAGGTTTGGTGAGGTTGGGTGAGCAAACGCAGACCCTTTAAAGTAATATAGCGTGGTACCCATCCCATGGGTCCCAAATCTCCAGGTTCAAGGGCATCGTCCTACACTGAAAACATGCATGAGAAACCCCGAAGATGGTACACCGTGTGATCGGGAAAGGTTTCTAAAACGCACCTCATTTCTCATCTCCTTGTGCTCCGGTTCGCCATTCCAGCCGCTTTCCTAGCAATCTCCCTCCTTGGAGAATCAGCACCTTTATCCTCCTGTTCCGTACAGGTTGCAATTTGTCCTGAGGATGCACGGGAAGAGGGGGAACCAATGAGAGACTAGCTCTAGGTGTTGGGACAGGCACAGGTCACTCTATTTTCCCATCAGGAAGAAGAATTAACCACAGGCTCAGCCTGCCGCCAGGAACCAGAATACGGCCTGAAGCAATCCTGTGCTTTTGTGGCCAGCTCCCAAGAAAGCGAGTTGAAGAATGGAGCTCAGGGGCACTGCAATTCACAAACATGCAGACTTAGAAATGATAACTCTCGTCCACAAATATATTGAGGGAAGGCAACGAAGAGGATTTGAAAGCAAGGCAGAATTGCAGGAAACAGATTTCAGGAGGTAGATTCGAATCGCCTTTAAAGCACAGGAAAAGCGGCAAAACCTCGACAATGATGCCCTTGGCCAAAAAGGGCGTATGCGTTTTTTCCTGAATATATTCAGGAAAAAACGCATACGCCCTTTTTGGCCAACCAAGCAACCTGGAAAGGCAAATCAGCGCTACAAAGAAGTCTCGCTTCCCATCGGTCAAAAGGGCCATGCTGAATAAAGTGTCAAAACCAGAAATGCAGGACAGGCCATGGAGAAATGGGAGCCTTGCTACGCTGATGGGCGGTATGTAAATTGCCAACAGCCACTCTGGAGAAGTGTACGGTGTGTCCTGAAACATCTAAAAAACTCAGCTTAGAGAGCATAGGACACTTCCACTCATGGGCGTATAAATTGGGAAAACTAAAAATCAGCAAGACACAGGCACCCCAAAGTTTTGGGCTACTCTGATGACAAGAACCTCCACTTCGTTACACCTTAAATATCCCAGGAAAGAGAAGAATGGATAAAGAAGATGTGGTCCTTATGTACAATGGAATATCACTCAGCCATGAAATCAATGTCATAAGGCTAGTAGCAGCATGATGAGGGGATTTAGGTATGACGATTCTAAGTGAAATAAGTCCCACAGAAAAAGACACTTATCATGAGATATCACTTATAGAGGGAATGTAAAAACCGCTACCCTTGAACTGAATTACAAAACAGAACAGAGTCACACGTTTAGAAAACAGACTATGGCTGCTTAACGGGAAAGGTGAGGTGGGGTGATGCATAAAACAAGGGTTTCAAATTAGCTCAGATACCGTTCCATGAACCCAATATGTAATAGACAAGACCTACTCCTTGCTCAGTGAACTGGACTCAACACCCCCTATTCACCGCCCAAGAATATATCTGACTAGTAAGACTCTTAAAACCTATGTATTGATATCTCTCTGTAAGTGAGTCAAGTGGGTGTAAAGCGGCATAAACACAGCAGTGAAAAGCAGCTAAACCCCATTATAAAAATCAATTACTTTTCAAAACCCGTGAAACAAAGACAGTGAAAGAGAGAGAAATTCTTACGAAATTCGTTCAGGGGCTGTGATGCCACCTGGATTGACCATATCTAGACCCACAGCTGATTGAGACATAAGGGTGGACACTCTTGGGGCTGAGAGGTTTGGTGAGGTTGGGTGAGCAAACGCAGACCCTTTAAAGTAATACGGCGTGGTACCCATCCCATGGGTCCCAAATCTCCAGGTTCAAGGGCATCGTCCTACACTGAAAACATGCATGAGAAACCCCGAAGATGGTACACCGTGTGATAGGGAAAGGTTTCTAAAACGCACCTCATTTCTCATCTCCTTGTGCTTCGGTTCGCCATTCCAGCCGCTTTACTAGCAATCTCCCTCCTTGGAGAATCAGCACCTTTATCCTCCTGTTCCGTACAGGTTGCAATTTGTCCTGAGGATGCACGGGAAGAGGGGGAACCAATGAGAGACTAGCTGTAGGTGTTGGGACAGGCACAGGTGACACTATTTTCCCATCAGGAAGAAGAATTAACCACAGGCTCAGCCTGCCGCCAGGAAGCAGAATACGGCCTGAAGCAATCCTGCGCTTTTGCGGCCAGCTCCCAAGAAAGCGAGTTGAAGAATGGAGCTCAGGGGCACTGCAATTCACAAACCTGCAGACTTAGAAATGATAACTCTCGTCCACAAATATATTGAGGGAAGGCAACGAAGAGGATTTGAAAGCAAGGCAGAATTGCAGGAAACAGATTTCAGGAGGTAGATTCGAATCGCCTTTAAAACACAGGAAAAGCGGCAAAACCTCGACAATGATGCCCTTGGCCAAAAAGGGCGTATGCGTTTTTTCCTGAATATATTCAGGAAAAAACGCATACGCCCTTTTTGGCCAACCAAGCAACCTGGAAAGGCAAATCAGCGCTACAAAGAAGTCTCGCTTCCCATCGGTCAAAAGGGCCATGCTGAATAAAGTGTCAAAACCAGAAATGCAGGACAGGCCATGGAGAAATGGGAGCCTTGCTACGCTGATGGGAAGGATGTAAATTGCCAACAGCCACTCTGGAGAAGTGTACGGTGTGTCCTGAAACATCTAAAAAACTCAGCTTAGAGACCATAGGGCACTTCCACTCATGGGCGTATAAATTGGGAAAATTAAAAATCAGCAAGACACAGGCACCCCAAAGTTTTGGGCTACTCTGTTGACAAGAACCTCCAATTCGTTACACCTTAAATATCCCAGGAAAGAGAAGAATGGATAAAGAAGTTGTGGTCCTTATGTACAATGGAATATCACTCAGCCATGAAATCAATGTCATAAGGCTAGTAGCAGCATGATGAGTGGATTTAGGTATGACGATTCTAAGTGAAATAAGTCCCACAGAAAAAGACACTTATCATGAGATATCACTTATAGAGGGAATGTAAAAACCGCTACCCTTGAACTGAATTACAAAACAGAACAGAGTCACACGTTTAGAAAACACACTATGGCTGCTTAACGGGAAAGGTGAGGTGGGGTGATGCATAAAACAAGGGTTTCAAATTAGCTCAGATACCGTTCCATGAACCCAATATGTAATAGACAAGACCTACTCCTTGCTCAGTGAACTGGACTCAACACCCCCTATTCACCGCCCAAGAATATATCTGACTAGTAAGACTCTTAAAACCTATGTATTGATATCTCTCTGTAAGTGAGTCAAGTGGGTGTAAAGCGGCATACACACAGAAGTGAAAAGCAGCTAAACCCCACTATAAAAATCAATTACTTTTCAAAACCCGTGAAACAAAGACAGTGAAAGAGAGAGAAATTCTTAGGAAATTCGTTCAGGGGCTGTGATGCCACCTGGATTGACCATATCTAGACCCACAGCTGATTGAGACATAAGGGTGGACACTCTTGGGGCTGAGAGGTTTGGTGAGGTTGGGTGAGCAAACGCAGACCCTTTAAAGTAATATAGCGTGGTACCCATCCCATGGGTCCCAAATCTCCAGGTTCAAGGGCATCGTCCTACACTGAAAACATGCATGAGAAACCCCGAAGATGGTACACCGTGTGATCGGGAAAGGTTTCTAAAACGCACCTCATTTCTCATCTCCTTGTGCTCCGGTTCGCCATTCCAGCCGCTTTCCTAGCAATCTCCCTCCTTGGAGAATCAGCACCTTTATCCTCCTGTTCCGTACAGGTTGCAATTTGTCCTGAGGATGCACGGGAAGAGGGGGAACCAATGAGAGACTAGCTCTAGGTGTTGGGACAGGCACAGGTCACTCTATTTTCCCATCAGGAAGAAGAATTAACCACAGGCTCAGCCTGCCGCCAGGAACCAGAATACGGCCTGAAGCAATCCTGTGCTTTTGTGGCCAGCTCCCAAGAAAGCGAGTTGAAGAATGGAGCTCAGGGGCACTGCAATTCACAAACATGCAGACTTAGAAATGATAACTCTCGTCCACAAATATATTGAGGGAAGGCAACGAAGAGGATTTGAAAGCAAGGCAGAATTGCAGGAAACAGATTTCAGGAGGTAGATTCGAATCGCCTTTAAAGCACAGGAAAAGCGGCAAAACCTCGACAATGATGCCCTTGGCCAAAAAGGGCGTATGCGTTTTTTCCTGAATATATTCAGGAAAAAACGCATACGCCCTTTTTGGCCAACCAAGCAACCTGGAAAGGCAAATCAGCGCTACAAAGAAGTCTCGCTTCCCATCGGTCAAAAGGGCCATGCTGAATAAAGTGTCAAAACCAGAAATGCAGGACAGGCCATGGAGAAATGGGAGCCTTGCTACGCTGATGGGCGGTATGTAAATTGCCAACAGCCACTCTGGAGAAGTGTACGGTGTGTCCTGAAACATCTAAAAAACTCAGCTTAGAGAGCATAGGACACTTCCACTCATGGGCGTATAAATTGGGAAAACTAAAAATCAGCAAGACACAGGCACCCCAAAGTTTTGGGCTACTCTGATGACAAGAACCTCCACTTCGTTACACCTTAAATATCCCAGGAAAGAGAAGAATGGATAAAGAAGATGTGGTCCTTATGTACAATGGAATATCACTCAGCCATGAAATCAATGTCATAAGGCTAGTAGCAGCATGATGAGGGGATTTAGGTATGACGATTCTAAGTGAAATAAGTCCCACAGAAAAAGACACTTATCATGAGATATCACTTATAGAGGGAATGTAAAAACCGCTACCCTTGAACTGAATTACAAAACAGAACAGAGTCACACGTTTAGAAAACAGACTATGGCTGCTTAACGGGAAAGGTGAGGTGGGGTGATGCATAAAACAAGGGTTTCAAATTAGCTCAGATACCGTTCCATGAACCCAATATGTAATAGACAAGACCTACTCCTTGCTCAGTGAACTGGACTCAACACCCCCTATTCACCGCCCAAGAATATATCTGACTAGTAAGACTCTTAAAACCTATGTATTGATATCTCTCTGTAAGTGAGTCAAGTGGGTGTAAAGCGGCATAAACACAGCAGTGAAAAGCAGCTAAACCCCATTATAAAAATCAATTACTTTTCAAAACCCGTGAAACAAAGACAGTGAAAGAGAGAGAAATTCTTACGAAATTCGTTCAGGGGCTGTGATGCCACCTGGATTGACCATATCTAGACCCACAGCTGATTGAGACATAAGGGTGGACACTCTTGGGGCTGAGAGGTTTGGTGAGGTTGGGTGAGCAAACGCAGACCCTTTAAAGTAATACGGCGTGGTACCCATCCCATGGGTCCCAAATCTCCAGGTTCAAGGGCATCGTCCTACACTGAAAACATGCATGAGAAACCCCGAAGATGGTACACCGTGTGATAGGGAAAGGTTTCTAAAACGCACCTCATTTCTCATCTCCTTGTGCTTCGGTTCGCCATTCCAGCCGCTTTACTAGCAATCTCCCTCCTTGGAGAATCAGCACCTTTATCCTCCTGTTCCGTACAGGTTGCAATTTGTCCTGAGGATGCACGGGAAGAGGGGGAACCAATGAGAGACTAGCTGTAGGTGTTGGGACAGGCACAGGTGACACTATTTTCCCATCAGGAAGAAGAATTAACCACAGGCTCAGCCTGCCGCCAGGAAGCAGAATACGGCCTGAAGCAATCCTGCGCTTTTGCGGCCAGCTCCCAAGAAAGCGAGTTGAAGAATGGAGCTCAGGGGCACTGCAATTCACAAACCTGCAGACTTAGAAATGATAACTCTCGTCCACAAATATATTGAGGGAAGGCAACGAAGAGGATTTGAAAGCAAGGCAGAATTGCAGGAAACAGATTTCAGGAGGTAGATTCGAATCGCCTTTAAAACACAGGAAAAGCGGCAAAACCTCGACAATGATGCCCTTGGCCAAAAAGGGCGTATGCGTTTTTTCCTGAATATATTCAGGAAAAAACGCATACGCCCTTTTTGGCCAACCAAGCAACCTGGAAAGGCAAATCAGCGCTACAAAGAAGTCTCGCTTCCCATCGGTCAAAAGGGCCATGCTGAATAAAGTGTCAAAACCAGAAATGCAGGACAGGCCATGGAGAAATGGGAGCCTTGCTACGCTGATGGGAAGGATGTAAATTGCCAACAGCCACTCTGGAGAAGTGTACGGTGTGTCCTGAAACATCTAAAAAACTCAGCTTAGAGACCATAGGGCACTTCCACTCATGGGCGTATAAATTGGGAAAATTAAAAATCAGCAAGACACAGGCACCCCAAAGTTTTGGGCTACTCTGTTGACAAGAACCTCCACTTCGTTACACCTTAAATATCCCAGGAAAGAGAAGAATGGATAAAGAAGTTGTGGTCCTTATGTACAATGGAATATCACTCAGCCATGAAATCAATGTCATAAGGCTAGTAGCAGCATGATGAGTGGATTTAGGTATGACGATTCTAAGTGAAATAAGTCCCACAGAAAAAGACACTTATCATGAGATATCACTTATAGAGGGAATGTAAAAACCGCTACCCTTGAACTGAATTACAAAACAGAACAGAGTCACACGTTTAGAAAACACACTATGGCTGCTTAACGGGAAAGGTGAGGTGGGGTGATGCATAAAACAAGGGTTTCAAATTAGCTCAGATACCGTTCCATAAACCCAATATGTAATAGACAAGACCTACTCCTTGCTGAGTGAACTGGACTCAACACCCGCTATTCAACGCCCAAGAATATATCTGACTAGTAAGATTCTTAAAACATATGTATTGATATCTCTCTGTAAGTGAGTCAAGTGGGTGTAAAGCGGCATAAACACAGCAGTGAAAAGCAGCTAAACCCCATTATAAAAATCAATTACTTTTCAAAACCCTTGAAACAAAGACAGTGAAAGAGAGAGAAATTCTTAGGAAATTCGTTCAGGGGCTGTGATGCCACCTGGATTGACCATATCTAGACCCATAGTTGATTGAGACATAAGGGTGGACACTCTTGGGGCTGAGAGGTTTGGTGAGGTTGGGTCAGCAAACGCAGACCCTTTAAAGTAATATAGCGTGGTACCCATCCCATGGGTCCCAAATCTCCAGGTTCAAGGGCATCGTCCTACACTGAAAACATGCATGAGAAACCCCGAAGATGGTACACCGTGTGATCGGGAAAGGTTTCTAAAACGCACCTCATTTCTCATCTCCTTGTGCTCCGGTTCGCCATTCCAGCCGCTTTACTAGCAATCTCCCTCCTTGGAGAATCAGCACCTTTATCCTCCTGTTCCGTACAGGTTGCAATTTGTCCTGAGGATGCACGGGAAGAGGGGGAACCAATGAGAGACTAGCTCTAGGTGTTGGGACAGGCACAGGTCACTCTATTTTCCCATCAGGAAGAAGAATTAACCACAGGCTCAGCCTCCCGCCAGGAACCAGAATACGGCCTGAAGCAATCCTGCGCTTTTGCGGCCAGCTCCCAAGAAAGCGAGTTGAAGAATGGAGCTCAGGGGCACTGCAATTCACAAACCTGCAGACTTAGAAATGATAACTCTCGTCCACAAATATATTGAGGGAAGGCAACGAAGAGGATTTGAAAGCAAGGCAGAATTGCAGGAAACAGATTTCAGGAGGTAGATTCGAATCGCCTTTAAAGCACAGGAAAAGCGGCAAAACCTCGACAATGATGCCCTTGGCCAAAAAGGGCGTATGCTTTTTTTCCTGAATATATTCAGGAAAAAACGCATACGCCCTTTTTGGCCAACCAAGCAACCTGGAAAGGCAAATCAGCGCTACAAAGAAGTCTCGCTTCCCATCGGTCAAAAGGGCCATGCTGAATAAAGTGTCAAAACCAGAAATGCAGGACAGGCCATGGAGAAATAGGAGCCTTGCTACGCTGATGGGCGGGAGGTAAATTGCCAAAAGCCACTCTAGAGAAGTGTACGGTGTGTCCTGAAACATCTAAAAAACTCAGCTTAGAGAGCATAGGGCACTTCCACTCATGGGCGTATAAATTGGGAAAACTAAAAATCAGCAAGACACAGGCACCCCAAAGTTTTGGGCTACTCTGTTGACAAGAACCTCCACTTCGTTACACCTTAAATATCCCAGGAAAGAGAAGAATGGATAAAGAAGTTGTGGTCCTTATGTACAATGGAATATCACTCAGCCATGAAATCAATGTCATAAGGCTAGTAGCAGCATGATGAGTGGATTTAGGTATGACGATTCTAAGTGAAATAAGTCCCACAGAAAAAGACACTTATCATGAGATATCACTTATAGAGGGAATGTAAAAACCGCTACCCTTGAACTGAATTACAAAACAGAACAGAGTCACACGTTTAGAAAACAGACTATGGCTGCTTAACGGGAAAGGTGAGGTGGGGTGATGCATAAAACAAGGGTTTCAAATTAGCTCAGATACCGTTCCATGAACCCAATATGTAATAGACAAGACCTACTCCTTGCTCAGTGAACTGGACTCAACACCCCCTATTCACCGCCCAAGAATATATCTGACTAGTAAGACTATTAAAACCTATGTATTGATATCTCTCTGTAAGTGAGTCAAGTGGGTGTAAAGCGGCATAAACACAGCAGTGAAAAGCAGCTAAACCCCATTATAAAAATCAATTACTTTTCAAAACCCGTGAAACAAAGACAGTGAAAGAGAGAGAAATTCTTACGAAATTCGTTCAGGGGCTGTGATGCCACCTGGATTGACCATATCTAGACCCACAGCTGATTGAGACATAAGGGTGGACACTCTTGGGGCTGAGAGGTTTGGTGAGGTTGGGTGAGCAAACGCAGACCCTTTAAAGTAATACGGCGTGGTACCCATCCCATGGGTCCCAAATCTCCAGGTTCAAGGGCATCGTCCTACACTGAAAACATGCATGAGAAACCCCGAAGATGGTACACCGTGTGATAGGGAAAGGTTTCTAAAACGCACCTCATTTCTCATCTCCTTGTGCTTCGGTTCGCCATTCCAGCCGCTTTACTAGCAATCTCCCTCCTTGGAGAATCAGCACCTTTATCCTCCTGTTCCGTACAGGTTGCAATTTGTCCTGAGGATGCACGGGAAGAGGGGGAACCAATGAGAGACTAGCTGTAGGTGTTGGGACAGGCACAGGTGACACTATTTTCCCATCAGGAAGAAGAATTAACCACAGGCTCAGCCTGCCGCCAGGAAGCAGAATACGGCCTGAAGCAATCCTGCGCTTTTGCGGCCAGCTCCCAAGAAAGCGAGTTGAAGAATGGAGCTCAGGGGCACTGCAATTCAGAAACCTGCAGACTTAGAAATGATAACTCTCGTCCACAAATATATTGAGGGAAGGCAACGAAGAGGATTTGAAAGCAAGGCAGAATTGCAGGAAACAGATTTCAGGAGGTAGATTCGAATCGCCTTTAAAACACAGGAAAAGCGGCAAAACCTCGACAATGATGCCCTTGGCCAAAAAGGGCGTATGCGTTTTTTCCTGAATATATTCAGGAAAAAACGCATACGCCCTTTTTGGCCAACCAAGCAACCTGGAAAGGCAAATCAGCGCTACAAAGAAGTCTCGCTTCCCATCGGTCAAAAGGGCCATGCTGAATAAAGTGTCAAAACCAGAAATGCAGGACAGGCCATGGAGAAATGGGAGCCTTGCTACGCTGATGGGAAGGATGTAAATTGCCAACAGCCACTCTGGAGAAGTGTACGGTGTGTCCTGAAACATCTAAAAAACTCAGCTTAGAGACCATAGGGCACTTCCACTCATGGGCGTATAAATTGGGAAAATTAAAAATCAGCAAGACACAGGCACCCCAAAGTTTTGGGCTACTCTGTTGACAAGAACCTCCACTTCGTTACACCTTAAATATCCCAGGAAAGAGAAGAATGGATAAAGAAGTTGTGGTCCTTATGTACAATGGAATATCACTCAGCCATGAAATCAATGTCATAAGGCTAGTAGCAGCATGATGAGTGGATTTAGGTATGACGATTCTAAGTGAAATAAGTCACACAGAAAAAGACACTTATCATGAGATATCACTTATAGAGGGAATGTAAAAACCGCTACCCTTGAACTGAATTACAAAACAGAACAGAGTCACACGTTTAGAAAACACACTATGGCTGCTTAACGGGAAAGGTGAGGTGGGGTGATACATAAAACAAGGGTTTCAAATTAGCTCAGATACCGTTCCATAAACCCAATATGTAATAGACAAGACCTACTCCTTGCTGAGTGAACTGGACTCAACACCCGCTATTCAACGCCCAAGAATATATCTGACTAGTAAGATTCTTAAAACATATGTATTGATATCTCTCTGTAAGTGAGTCAAGTGGGTGTAAAGCGGCATAAACACAGCAGTGAAAAGCAGCTAAACCCCATTATAAAAATCAATTACTTTTCAAAACCCTTGAAACAAAGACAGTGAAAGAGAGAGAAATTCTTAGGAAATTCGTTCAGGGGCTGTGATGCCACCTGGATTGACCATATCTAGACCCATAGTTGATTGAGACATAAGGGTGGACACTCTTGGGGCTGAGAGGTTTGGTGAGGTTGGGTCAGCAAACGCAGACCCTTTAAAGTAATATAGCGTGGTACCCATCCCATGGGTCCCAAATCTCCAGGTTCAAGGGCATCGTCCTACACTGAAAACATGCATGAGAAACCCCGAAGATGGTACACCGTGTGATCGGGAAAGGTTTCTAAAACGCACCTCATTTCTCATCTCCTTGTGCTCCGGTTCGCCATTCCAGCCGCTTTACTAGCAATCTCCCTCCTTGGAGAATCAGCACCTTTATCCTCCTGTTCCGTACAGGTTGCAATTTGTCCTGAGGATGCACGGGAAGAGGGGGAACCAATGAGAGACTAGCTCTAGGTGTTGGGACAGGCACAGATCACTCTATTTTCCCATCAGGAAGAAGAATTAACCACAGGCTCAGCCTCCCGCCAGGAACCAGAATACGGCCTGAAGCAATCCTGCGCTTTTGCGGCCAGCTCCCAAGAAAGCGAGTTGAAGAATGGAGCTCAGGGGCACTGCAATTCACAAACCTGCAGACTTAGAAATGATAACTCTCGTCCACAAATATATTGAGGGAAGGCAACGAAGAGGATTTGAAAGCAAGGCAGAATTGCAGGAAACAGATTTCAGGAGGTAGATTCGAATCGCCTTTAAAGCACAGGAAAAGCGGCAAAACCTCGACAATGATGCCCTTGGCCAAAAAGGGCGTATGCGTTTTTTCCTGAATATATTCAGGAAAAAACGCATACGCCCTTTTTGGCCAACCAAGCAACCTGGAAAGGCAAATCAGCGCTACAAAGAAGTCTCGCTTCCCATCGGTCAAAAGGGCCATGCTGAATAAAGTGTCAAAACCAGAAATGCAGGACAGGCCATGGAGAAATGGGAGCCTTGCTACGCTGATGGGCGGTATGTAAATTGCCAACAGCCACTCTGGAGAAGTGTACGGTGTGTCCTGAAACATCTAAAAAACTCAGCTTAGAGAGCATAGGACACTTCCACTCATGGGCGTATAAATTGGGAAAACTAAAAATCAGCAAGACACAGGCACCCCAAAGTTTTGGGCTACTCTGATGACAAGAACCTCCACTTCGTTACACCTTAAATATCCCAGGAAAGAGAAGAATGGATAAAGAAGATGTGGTCCTTATGTACAATGGAATATCACTCAGCCATGAAATCAATGTCATAAGGCTAGTAGCAGCATGATGAGGGGATTTAGGTATGACGATTCTAAGTGAAATAAGTCCCACAGAAAAAGACACTTATCATGAGATATCACTTATAGAGGGAATGTAAAAACCGCTACCCTTGAACTGAATTACAAAACAGAACAGAGTCACACGTTTAGAAAACAGACTATGGCTGCTTAACGGGAAAGGTGAGGTGGGGTGATGCATAAAACAAGGGTTTCAAATTAGCTCAGATACCGTTCCATGAACCCAATATGTAATAGACAAGACCTACTCCTTGCTCAGTGAACTGGACTCAACACCCCCTATTCACCGCCCAAGAATATATCTGACTAGTAAGACTCTTAAAACCTATGTATTGATATCTCTCTGTAAGTGAGTCAAGTGGGTGTAAAGCGGCATAAACACAGCAGTGAAAAGCAGCTAAACCCCATTATAAAAATCAATTACTTTTCAAAACCCGTGAAACAAAGACAGTGAAAGAGAGAGAAATTCTTACGAAATTCGTTCAGGGGCTGTGATGCCACCTGGATTGACCATATCTAGACCCACAGCTGATTGAGACATAAGGGTGGACACTCTTGGGGCTGAGAGGTTTGGTGAGGTTGGGTGAGCAAACGCAGACCCTTTAAAGTAATACGGCGTGGTACCCATCCCATGGGTCCCAAATCTCCAGGTTCAAGGGCATCGTCCTACACTGAAAACATGCATGAGAAACCCCGAAGATGGTACACCGTGTGATAGGGAAAGGTTTCTAAAACGCACCTCATTTCTCATCTCCTTGTGCTTCGGTTCGCCATTCCAGCCGCTTTACTAGCAATCTCCCTCCTTGGAGAATCAGCACCTTTATCCTCCTGTTCCGTACAGGTTGCAATTTGTCCTGAGGATGCACGGGAAGAGGGGGAACCAATGAGAGACTAGCTGTAGGTGTTGGGACAGGCACAGGTGACACTATTTTCCCATCAGGAAGAAGAATTAACCACAGGCTCAGCCTGCCGCCAGGAAGCAGAATACGGCCTGAAGCAATCCTGCGCTTTTGCGGCCAGCTCCCAAGAAAGCGAGTTGAAGAATGGAGCTCAGGGGCACTGCAATTCACAAACCTGCAGACTTAGAAATGATAACTCTCGTCCACAAATATATTGAGGGAAGGCAACGAAGAGGATTTGAAAGCAAGGCAGAATTGCAGGAAACAGATTTCAGGAGGTAGATTCGAATCGCCTTTAAAACACAGGAAAAGCGGCAAAACCTCGACAATGATGCCCTTGGCCAAAAAGGGCGTATGCGTTTTTTCCTGAATATATTCAGGAAAAAACGCATACGCCCTTTTTGGCCAACCAAGCAACCTGGAAAGGCAAATCAGCGCTACAAAGAAGTCTCGCTTCCCATCGGTCAAAAGGGCCATGCTGAATAAAGTGTCAAAACCAGAAATGCAGGACAGGCCATGGAGAAATGGGAGCCTTGCTACGCTGATGGGAAGGATGTAAATTGCCAACAGCCACTCTGGAGAAGTGTACGGTGTGTCCTGAAACATCTAAAAAACTCAGCTTAGAGACCATAGGGCACTTCCACTCATGGGCGTATAAATTGGGAAAATTAAAAATCAGCAAGACACAGGCACCCCAAAGTTTTGGGCTACTCTGTTGACAAGAACCTCCACTTCGTTACACCTTAAATATCCCAGGAAAGAGAAGAATGGATAAAGAAGTTGTGGTCCTTATGTACAATGGAATATCACTCAGCCATGAAATCAATGTCATAAGGCTAGTAGCAGCATGATGAGTGGATTTAGGTATGACGATTCTAAGTGAAATAAGTCCCACAGAAAAAGACACTTATCATGAGATATCACTTATAGAGGGAATGTAAAAACCGCTACCCTTGAACTGAATTACAAAACAGAACAGAGTCACACGTTTAGAAAACACACTATGGCTGCTTAACGGGAAAGGTGAGGTGGGGTGATGCATAAAACAAGGGTTTCAAATTAGCTCAGATACCGTTCCATAAACCCAATATGTAATAGACAAGACCTACTCCTTGCTGAGTGAACTGGACTCAACACCCGCTATTCAACGCCCAAGAATATATCTGACTAGTAAGATTCTTAAAACATATGTATTGATATCTCTCTGTAAGTGAGTCAAGTGGGTGTAAAGCGGCATAAACACAGCAGTGAAAAGCAGCTAAACCCCATTATAAAAATCAATTACTTTTCAAAACCCTTGAAACAAAGACAGTGAAAGAGAGAGAAATTCTTAGGAAATTCGTTCAGGGGCTGTGATGCCACCTGGATTGACCATATCTAGACCCATAGTTGATTGAGACATAAGGGTGGACACTCTTGGGGCTGAGAGGTTTGGTGAGGTTGGGTCAGCAAACGCAGACCCTTTAAAGTAATATAGCGTGGTACCCATCCCATGGGTCCCAAATCTCCAGGTTCAAGGGCATCGTCCTACACTGAAAACATGCATGAGAAACCCCGAAGATGGTACACCGTGTGATCGGGAAAGGTTTCTAAAACGCACCTCATTTCTCATCTCCTTGTGCTCCGGTTCGCCATTCCAGCCGCTTTACTAGCAATCTCCCTCCTTGGAGAATCAGCACCTTTATCCTCCTGTTCCGTACAGGTTGCAATTTGTCCTGAGGATGCACGGGAAGAGGGGGAACCAATGAGAGACTAGCTGTAGGTGTTGGGACAGGCACAGGTCACTCTATTTTCCCATCAGGAAGAAGAATTAACCACAGGCTCAGCCTCCCGCCAGGAACCAGAATACGGCCTGAAGCAATCCTGCGCTTTTGCGGCCAGCTCCCAAGAAAGCGAGTTGAAGAATGGAGCTCAGGGGCACTGCAATTCACAAACCTGCAGACTTAGAAATGATAACTCTCGTCCACAAATATATTGAGGGAAGGCAACGAAGAGGATTTGAAAGCAAGGCAGAATTGCAGGAAACAGATTTCAGGAGGTAGATTCGAATCGCCTTTAAAGCACAGGAAAAGCGGCAAAACCTCGACAATGATGCCCTTGGCCAAAAAGGGCGTATGCTTTTTTTCCTGAATATATTCAGGAAAAAACGCATACGCCCTTTTTGGCCAACCAAGCAACCTGGAAAGGCAAATCAGCGCTACAAAGAAGTCTCGCTTCCCATCGGTCAAAAGGGCCATGCTGAATAAAGTGTCAAAACCAGAAATGCAGGACAGGCCATGGAGAAATAGGAGCCTTGCTACGCTGATGGGCGGGAGGTAAATTGCCAAAAGCCACTCTAGAGAAGTGTACGGTGTGTCCTGAAACATCTAAAAAACTCAGCTTAGAGAGCATAGGGCACTTCCACTCATGGGCGTATAAATTGGGAAAACTAAAAATCAGCAAGACACAGGCACCCCAAAGTTTTGGGCTACTCTGTTGACAAGAACCTCCACTTCGTTACACCTTAAATATCCCAGGAAAGAGAAGAATGGATAAAGAAGTTGTGGTCCTTATGTACAATGGAATATCACTCAGCCATGAAATCAATGTCATAAGGCTAGTAGCAGCATGATGAGGGGATTTAGGTATGACGATTCTAAGTGAAATAAGTCCCACAGAAAAAGACACTTATCATGAGATATCACTTATAGAGGGAATGTAAAAACCGCTACCCTTGAACTGAATTACAAAACAGAACAGAGTCACACGTTTAGAAAACAGACTATGGCTGCTTAACGGGAAAGGTGAGGTGGGGTGATGCATAAAACAAGGGTTTCAAATTAGCTCAGATACCGTTCCATGAACCCAATATGTAATAGACAAGACCTACTCCTTGCTCAGTGAACTGGACTCAACACCCCCTATTCACCGCCCAAGAATATATCTGACTAGTAAGACTATTAAAACCTATGTATTGATATCTCTCTGTAAGTGAGTCAAGTGGGTGTAAAGCGGCATAAACACAGCAGTGAAAAGCAGCTAAACCCCATTATAAAAATCAATTACTTTTCAAAACCCGTGAAACAAAGACAGTGAAAGAGAGAGAAATTCTTACGAAATTCGTTCAGGGGCTGTGATGCCACCTGGATTGACCATATCTAGACCCACAGCTGATTGAGACATAAGGGTGGACACTCTTGGGGCTGAGAGGTTTGGTGAGGTTGGGTGAGCAAACGCAGACCCTTTAAAGTAATACGGCGTGGTACCCATCCCATGGGTCCCAAATCTCCAGGTTCAAGGGCATCGTCCTACACTGAAAACATGCATGAGAAACCCCGAAGATGGTACACCGTGTGATAGGGAAAGGTTTCTAAAACGCACCTCATTTCTCATCTCCTTGTGCTTCGGTTCGCCATTCCAGCCGCTTTACTAGCAATCTCCCTCCTTGGAGAATCAGCACCTTTATCCTCCTGTTCCGTACAGGTTGCAATTTGTCCTGAGGATGCACGGGAAGAGGGGGAACCAATGAGAGACTAGCTGTAGGTGTTGGGACAGGCACAGGTGACACTATTTTCCCATCAGGAAGAAGAATTAACCACAGGCTCAGCCTGCCGCCAGGAAGCAGAATACGGCCTGAAGCAATCCTGCGCTTTTGCGGCCAGCTCCCAAGAAAGCGAGTTGAAGAATGGAGCTCAGGGGCACTGCAATTCACAAACCTGCAGACTTAGAAATGATAACTCTCGTCCACAAATATATTGAGGGAAGGCAACGAAGAGGATTTGAAAGCAAGGCAGAATTGCAGGAAACAGATTTCAGGAGGTAGATTCGAATCGCCTTTAAAACACAGGAAAAGCGGCAAAACCTCGACAATGATGCCCTTGGCCAAAAAGGGCGTATGCGTTTTTTCCTGAATATATTCAGGAAAAAACGCATACGCCCTTTTTGGCCAACCAAGCAACCTGGAAAGGCAAATCAGCGCTACAAAGAAGTCTCGCTTCCCATCGGTCAAAAGGGCCATGCTGAATAAAGTGTCAAAACCAGAAATGCAGGACAGGCCATGGAGAAATGGGAGCCTTGCTACGCTGATGGGAAGGATGTAAATTGCCAACAGCCACTCTGGAGAAGTGTACGGTGTGTCCTGAAACATCTAAAAAACTCAGCTTAGAGACCATAGGGCACTTCCACTCATGGGCGTATAAATTGGGAAAATTAAAAATCAGCAAGACACAGGCACCCCAAAGTTTTGGGCTACTCTGTTGACAAGAACCTCCACTTCGTTACACCTTAAATATCCCAGGAAAGAGAAGAATGGATAAAGAAGTTGTGGTCCTTATGTACAATGGAATATCACTCAGCCATGAAATCAATGTCATAAGGCTAGTAGCAGCATGATGAGTGGATTTAGGTATGACGATTCTAAGTGAAATAAGTCCCACAGAAAAAGACACTTATCATGAGATATCACTTATAGAGGGAATGTAAAAACCGCTACCCTTGAACTGAATTACAAAACAGAACAGAGTCACACGTTTAGAAAACACACTATGGCTGCTTAACGGGAAAGGTGAGGTGGGGTGATGCATAAAACAAGGGTTTCAAATTAGCTCAGATACCGTTCCATAAACCCAATATGTAATAGACAAGACCTACTCCTTGCTGAGTGAACTGGACTCAACACCCGCTATTCAACGCCCAAGAATATATCTGACTAGTAAGATTCTTAAAACATATGTATTGATATCTCTCTGTAAGTGAGTCAAGTGGGTGTAAAGCGGCATAAACACAGCAGTGAAAAGCAGCTAAACCCCATTATAAAAATCAATTACTTTTCAAAACCCTTGAAACAAAGACAGTGAAAGAGAGAGAAATTCTTAGGAAATTCGTTCAGGGGCTGTGATGCCACCTGGATTGACCATATCTAGACCCATAGTTGATTGAGACATAAGGGTGGACACTCTTGGGGCTGAGAGGTTTGGTGAGGTTGGGTCAGCAAACGCAGACCCTTTAAAGTAATATAGCGTGGTACCCATCCCATGGGTCCCAAATCTCCAGGTTCAAGGGCATCGTCCTACACTGAAAACATGCATGAGAAACCCCGAAGATGGTACACCGTGTGATCGGGAAAGGTTTCTAAAACGCACCTCATTTCTCATCTCCTTGTGCTCCGGTTCGCCATTCCAGCCGCTTTACTAGCAATCTCCCTCCTTGGAGAATCAGCACCTTTATCCTCCTGTTCCGTACAGGTTGCAATTTGTCCTGAGGATGCACGGGAAGAGGGGGAACCAATGAGAGACTAGCTGTAGGTGTTGGGACAGGCACAGGTCACTCTATTTTCCCATCAGGAAGAAGAATTAACCACAGGCTCAGCCTCCCGCCAGGAACCAGAATACGGCCTGAAGCAATCCTGCGCTTTTGCGGCCAGCTCCCAAGAAAGCGAGTTGAAGAATGGAGCTCAGGGGCACTGCAATTCACAAACCTGCAGACTTAGAAATGATAACTCTCGTCCACAAATATATTGAGGGAAGGCAACGAAGAGGATTTGAAAGCAAGGCAGAATTGCAGGAAACAGATTTCAGGAGGTAGATTCGAATCGCCTTTAAAGCACAGGAAAAGCGGCAAAACCTCGACAATGATGCCCTTGGCCAAAAAGGGCGTATGCTTTTTTTCCTGAATATATTCAGGAAAAAACGCATACGCCCTTTTTGGCCAACCAAGCAACCTGGAAAGGCAAATCAGCGCTACAAAGAAGTCTCGCTTCCCATCGGTCAAAAGGGCCATGCTGAATAAAGTGTCAAAACCAGAAATGCAGGACAGGCCATGGAGAAATAGGAGCCTTGCTACGCTGATGGGCGGGAGGTAAATTGCCAAAAGCCACTCTAGAGAAGTGTACGGTGTGTCCTGAAACATCTAAAAAACTCAGCTTAGAGAGCATAGGGCACTTCCACTCATGGGCGTATAAATTGGGAAAACTAAAAATCAGCAAGACACAGGCACCCCAAAGTTTTGGGCTACTCTGTTGACAAGAACCTCCACTTCGTTACACCTTAAATATCCCAGGAAAGAGAAGAATGGATAAAGAAGTTGTGGTCCTTATGTACAATGGAATATCACTCAGCCATGAAATCAATGTCATAAGGCTAGTAGCAGCATGATGAGTGGATTTAGGTATGACGATTCTAAGTGAAATAAGTCCCACAGAAAAAGACACTTATCATGAGATATCACTTATAGAGGGAATGTAAAAACCGCTACCCTTGAACTGAATTACAAAACAGAACAGAGTCACACGTTTAGAAAACAGACTATGGCTGCTTAACGGGAAAGGTGAGGTGGGGTGATGCATAAAACAAGGGTTTCAAATTAGCTCAGATACCGTTCCATGAACCCAATATGTAATAGACAAGACCTACTCCTTGCTCAGTGAACTGGACTCAACACCCCCTATTCACCGCCCAAGAATATATCTGACTAGTAAGACTATTAAAACCTATGTATTGATATCTCTCTGTAAGTGAGTCAAGTGGGTGTAAAGCGGCATAAACACAGCAGTGAAAAGCAGCTAAACCCCATTATAAAAATCAATTACTTTTCAAAACCCGTGAAACAAAGACAGTGAAAGAGAGAGAAATTCTTACGAAATTCGTTCAGGGGCTGTGATGCCACCTGGATTGACCATATCTAGACCCACAGCTGATTGAGACATAAGGGTGGACACTCTTGGGGCTGAGAGGTTTGGTGAGGTTGGGTGAGCAAACGCAGACCCTTTAAAGTAATACGGCGTGGTACCCATCCCATGGGTCCCAAATCTCCAGGTTCAAGGGCATCGTCCTACACTGAAAACATGCATGAGAAACCCCGAAGATGGTACACCGTGTGATAGGGAAAGGTTTCTAAAACGCACCTCATTTCTCATCTCCTTGTGCTTCGGTTCGCCATTCCAGCCGCTTTACTAGCAATCTCCCTCCTTGGAGAATCAGCACCTTTATCCTCCTGTTCCGTACAGGTTGCAATTTGTCCTGAGGATGCACGGGAAGAGGGGGAACCAATGAGAGACTAGCTGTAGGTGTTGGGACAGGCACAGGTGACACTATTTTCCCATCAGGAAGAAGAATTAACCACAGGCTCAGCCTGCCGCCAGGAAGCAGAATACGGCCTGAAGCAATCCTGCGCTTTTGCGGCCAGCTCCCAAGAAAGCGAGTTGAAGAATGGAGCTCAGGGGCACTGCAATTCAGAAACCTGCAGACTTAGAAATGATAACTCTCGTCCACAAATATATTGAGGGAAGGCAACGAAGAGGATTTGAAAGCAAGGCAGAATTGCAGGAAACAGATTTCAGGAGGTAGATTCGAATCGCCTTTAAAACACAGGAAAAGCGGCAAAACCTCGACAATGATGCCCTTGGCCAAAAAGGGCGTATGCGTTTTTTCCTGAATATATTCAGGAAAAAACGCATACGCCCTTTTTGGCCAACCAAGCAACCTGGAAAGGCAAATCAGCGCTACAAAGAAGTCTCGCTTCCCATCGGTCAAAAGGGCCATGCTGAATAAAGTGTCAAAACCAGAAATGCAGGACAGGCCATGGAGAAATGGGAGCCTTGCTACGCTGATGGGAAGGATGTAAATTGCCAACAGCCACTCTAGAGAAGTGTACGGTGTGTCCTGAAACATCTAAAAAACTCAGCTTAGAGACCATAGGGCACTTCCACTCATGGGCGTATAAATTGGGAAAATTAAAAATCAGCAAGACACAGGCACCCCAAAGTTTTGGGCTACTCTGTTGACAAGAACCTCCACTTCGTTACACCTTAAATATCCCAGGAAAGAGAAGAATGGATAAAGAAGTTGTGGTCCTTATGTACAATGGAATATCACTCAGCCATGAAATCAATGTCATAAGGCTAGTAGCAGCATGATGAGTGGATTTAGGTATGACGATTCTAAGTGAAATAAGTCACACAGAAAAAGACACTTATCATGAGATATCACTTATAGAGGGAATGTAAAAACCGCTACCCTTGAACTGAATTACAAAACAGAACAGAGTCACACGTTTAGAAAACACACTATGGCTGCTTAACGGGAAAGGTGAGGTGGGGTGATGCATAAAACAAGGGTTTCAAATTAGCTCAGATACCGTTCCATAAACCCAATATGTAATAGACAAGACCTACTCCTTGCTGAGTGAACTGGACTCAACACCCGCTATTCAACGCCCAAGAATATATCTGACTAGTAAGATTCTTAAAACATATGTATTGATATCTCTCTGTAAGTGAGTCAAGTGGGTGTAAAGCGGCATAAACACAGCAGTGAAAAGCAGCTAAACCCCATTATAAAAATCAATTACTTTTCAAAACCCTTGAAACAAAGACAGTGAAAGAGAGAGAAATTCTTAGGAAATTCGTTCAGGGGCTGTGATGCCACCTGGATTGACCATATCTAGACCCATAGTTGATTGAGACATAAGGGTGGACACTCTTGGGGCTGAGAGGTTTGGTGAGGTTGGGTCAGCAAACGCAGACCCTTTAAAGTAATATAGCGTGGTACCCATCCCATGGGTCCCAAATCTCCAGGTTCAAGGGCATCGTCCTACACTGAAAACATGCATGAGAAACCCCGAAGATGGTACACCGTGTGATCGGGAAAGGTTTCTAAAACGCACCTCATTTCTCATCTCCTTGTGCTCCGGTTCGCCATTCCAGCCGCTTTACTAGCAATCTCCCTCCTTGGAGAATCAGCACCTTTATCCTCCTGTTCCGTACAGGTTGCAATTTGTCCTGAGGATGCACGGGAAGAGGGGGAACCAATGAGAGACTAGCTCTAGGTGTTGGGACAGGCACAGATCACTCTATTTTCCCATCAGGAAGAAGAATTAACCACAGGCTCAGCCTCCCGCCAGGAACCAGAATACGGCCTGAAGCAATCCTGCGCTTTTGCGGCCAGCTCCCAAGAAAGCGAGTTGAAGAATGGAGCTCAGGGGCACTGCAATTCACAAACCTGCAGACTTAGAAATGATAACTCTCGTCCACAAATATATTGAGGGAAGGCAACGAAGAGGATTTGAAAGCAAGGCAGAATTGCAGGAAACAGATTTCAGGAGGTAGATTCGAATCGCCTTTAAAGCACAGGAAAAGCGGCAAAACCTCGACAATGATGCCCTTGGCCAAAAAGGGCGTATGCGTTTTTTCCTGAATATATTCAGGAAAAAACGCATACGCCCTTTTTGGCCAACCAAGCAACCTGGAAAGGCAAATCAGCGCTACAAAGAAGTCTCGCTTCCCATCGGTCAAAAGGGCCATGCTGAATAAAGTGTCAAAACCAGAAATGCAGGACAGGCCATGGAGAAATAGGAGCCTTGCTACGCTGATGGGCGGGAGGTAAATTGCCAAAAGCCACTCTAGAGAAGTGTACGGTGTGTCCTGAAACATCTAAAAAACTCAGCTTAGAGAGCATAGGGCACTTCCACTCATGGGCGTATAAATTGGGAAAACTAAAAATCAGCAAGACACAGGCACCCCAAAGTTTTGGGCTACTCTGTTGACAAGAACCTCCACTTCGTTACACCTTAAATATCCCAGGAAAGAGAAGAATGGATAAAGAAGTTGTGGTCCTTATGTACAATGGAATATCACTCAGCCATGAAATCAATGTCATAAGGCTAGTAGCAGCATGATGAGTGGATTTAGGTATGACGATTCTAAGTGAAATAAGTCCCACAGAAAAAGACACTTATCATGAGATATCACTTATAGAGGGAATGTAAAAACCGCTACCCTTGAACTGAATTACAAAACAGAACAGAGTCACACGTTTAGAAAACAGACTATGGCTGCTTAACGGGAAAGGTGAGGTGGGGTGATGCATAAAACAAGGGTTTCAAATTAGCTCAGATACCGTTCCATGAACCCAATATGTAATAGACAAGACCTACTCCTTGCTCAGTGAACTGGACTCAACACCCCCTATTCACCGCCCAAGAATATATCTGACTAGTAAGACTCTTAAAACCTATGTATTGATATCTCTCTGTAAGTGAGTCAAGTGGGTGTAAAGCGGCATAAACACAGCAGTGAAAAGCAGCTAAACCCCATTATAAAAATCAATTACTTTTCAAAACCCGTGAAACAAAGACAGTGAAAGAGAGAGAAATTCTTACGAAATTCGTTCAGGGGCTGTGATGCCACCTGGATTGACCATATCTAGACCCACAGCTGATTGAGACATAAGGGTGGACACTCTTGGGGCTGAGAGGTTTGGTGAGGTTGGGTGAGCAAACGCAGACCCTTTAAAGTAATACGGCGTGGTACCCATCCCATGGGTCCCAAATCTCCAGGTTCAAGGGCATCGTCCTACACTGAAAACATGCATGAGAAACCCCGAAGATGGTACACCGTGTGATAGGGAAAGGTTTCTAAAACGCACCTCATTTCTCATCTCCTTGTGCTTCGGTTCGCCATTCCAGCCGCTTTACTAGCAATCTCCCTCCTTGGAGAATCAGCACCTTTATCCTCCTGTTCCGTACAGGTTGCAATTTGTCCTGAGGATGCACGGGAAGAGGGGGAACCAATGAGAGACTAGCTGTAGGTGTTGGGACAGGCACAGGTGACACTATTTTCCCATCAGGAAGAAGAATTAACCACAGGCTCAGCCTGCCGCCAGGAAGCAGAATACGGCCTGAAGCAATCCTGCGCTTTTGCGGCCAGCTCCCAAGAAAGCGAGTTGAAGAATGGAGCTCAGGGGCACTGCAATTCACAAACCTGCAGACTTAGAAATGATAACTCTCGTCCACAAATATATTGAGGGAAGGCAACGAAGAGGATTTGAAAGCAAGGCAGAATTGCAGGAAACAGATTTCAGGAGGTAGATTCGAATCGCCTTTAAAACACAGGAAAAGCGGCAAAACCTCGACAATGATGCCCTTGGCCAAAAAGGGCGTATGCGTTTTTTCCTGAATATATTCAGGAAAAAACGCATACGCCCTTTTTGGCCAACCAAGCAACCTGGAAAGGCAAATCAGCGCTACAAAGAAGTCTCGCTTCCCATCGGTCAAAAGGGCCATGCTGAATAAAGTGTCAAAACCAGAAATGCAGGACAGGCCATGGAGAAATGGGAGCCTTGCTACGCTGATGGGAAGGATGTAAATTGCCAACAGCCACTCTGGAGAAGTGTACGGTGTGTCCTGAAACATCTAAAAAACTCAGCTTAGAGACCATAGGGCACTTCCACTCATGGGCGTATAAATTGGGAAAATTAAAAATCAGCAAGACACAGGCACCCCAAAGTTTTGGGCTACTCTGTTGACAAGAACCTCCACTTCGTTACACCTTAAATATCCCAGGAAAGAGAAGAATGGATAAAGAAGTTGTGGTCCTTATGTACAATGGAATATCACTCAGCCATGAAATCAATGTCATAAGGCTAGTAGCAGCATGATGAGTGGATTTAGGTATGACGATTCTAAGTGAAATAAGTCCCACAGAAAAAGACACTTATCATGAGATATCACTTATAGAGGGAATGTAAAAACCGCTACCCTTGAACTGAATTACAAAACAGAACAGAGTCACACGTTTAGAAAACACACTATGGCTGCTTAACGGGAAAGGTGAGGTGGGGTGATGCATAAAACAAGGGTTTCAAATTAGCTCAGATACCGTTCCATAAACCCAATATGTAATAGACAAGACCTACTCCTTGCTGAGTGAACTGGACTCAACACCCGCTATTCAACGCCCAAGAATATATCTGACTAGTAAGATTCTTAAAACATATGTATTGATATCTCTCTGTAAGTGAGTCAAGTGGGTGTAAAGCGGCATAAACACAGCAGTGAAAAGCAGCTAAACCCCATTATAAAAATCAATTACTTTTCAAAACCCTTGAAACAAAGACAGTGAAAGAGAGAGAAATTCTTAGGAAATTCGTTCAGGGGCTGTGATGCCACCTGGATTGACCATATCTAGACCCATAGTTGATTGAGACATAAGGGTGGACACTCTTGGGGCTGAGAGGTTTGGTGAGGTTGGGTCAGCAAACGCAGACCCTTTAAAGTAATATAGCGTGGTACCCATCCCATGGGTCCCAAATCTCCAGGTTCAAGGGCATCGTCCTACACTGAAAACATGCATGAGAAACCCCGAAGATGGTACACCGTGTGATCGGGAAAGGTTTCTAAAACGCACCTCATTTCTCATCTCCTTGTGCTCCGGTTCGCCATTCCAGCCGCTTTACTAGCAATCTCCCTCCTTGGAGAATCAGCACCTTTATCCTCCTGTTCCGTACAGGTTGCAATTTGTCCTGAGGATGCACGGGAAGAGGGGGAACCAATGAGAGACTAGCTGTAGGTGTTGGGACAGGCACAGGTCACTCTATTTTCCCATCAGGAAGAAGAATTAACCACAGGCTCAGCCTCCCGCCAGGAACCAGAATACGGCCTGAAGCAATCCTGCGCTTTTGCGGCCAGCTCCCAAGAAAGCGAGTTGAAGAATGGAGCTCAGGGGCACTGCAATTCACAAACCTGCAGACTTAGAAATGATAACTCTCGTCCACAAATATATTGAGGGAAGGCAACGAAGAGGATTTGAAAGCAAGGCAGAATTGCAGGAAACAGATTTCAGGAGGTAGATTCGAATCGCCTTTAAAGCACAGGAAAAGCGGCAAAACCTCGACAATGATGCCCTTGGCCAAAAAGGGCGTATGCTTTTTTTCCTGAATATATTCAGGAAAAAACGCATACGCCCTTTTTGGCCAACCAAGCAACCTGGAAAGGCAAATCAGCGCTACAAAGAAGTCTCGCTTCCCATCGGTCAAAAGGGCCATGCTGAATAAAGTGTCAAAACCAGAAATGCAGGACAGGCCATGGAGAAATAGGAGCCTTGCTACGCTGATGGGCGGGAGGTAAATTGCCAAAAGCCACTCTAGAGAAGTGTACGGTGTGTCCTGAAACATCTAAAAAACTCAGCTTAGAGAGCATAGGGCACTTCCACTCATGGGCGTATAAATTGGGAAAACTAAAAATCAGCAAGACACAGGCACCCCAAAGTTTTGGGCTACTCTGTTGACAAGAACCTCCACTTCGTTACACCTTAAATATCCCAGGAAAGAGAAGAATGGATAAAGAAGTTGTGGTCCTTATGTACAATGGAATATCACTCAGCCATGAAATCAATGTCATAAGGCTAGTAGCAGCATGATGAGTGGATTTAGGTATGACGATTCTAAGTGAAATAAGTCCCACAGAAAAAGACACTTATCATGAGATATCACTTATAGAGGGAATGTAAAAACCGCTACCCTTGAACTGAATTACAAAACAGAACAGAGTCACACGTTTAGAAAACAGACTATGGCTGCTTAACGGGAAAGGTGAGGTGGGGTGATGCATAAAACAAGGGTTTCAAATTAGCTCAGATACCGTTCCATGAACCCAATATGTAATAGACAAGACCTACTCCTTGCTCAGTGAACTGGACTCAACACCCCCTATTCACCGCCCAAGAATATATCTGACTAGTAAGACTCTTAAAACCTATGTATTGATATCTCTCTGTAAGTGAGTCAAGTGGGTGTAAAGCGGCATAAACACAGCAGTGAAAAGCAGCTAAACCCCATTATAAAAATCAATTACTTTTCAAAACCCGTGAAACAAAGACAGTGAAAGAGAGAGAAATTCTTACGAAATTCGTTCAGGGGCTGTGATGCCACCTGGATTGACCATATCTAGACCCACAGCTGATTGAGACATAAGGGTGGACACTCTTGGGGCTGAGAGGTTTGGTGAGGTTGGGTGAGCAAACGCAGACCCTTTAAAGTAATACGGCGTGGTACCCATCCCATGGGTCCCAAATCTCCAGGTTCAAGGGCATCGTCCTACACTGAAAACATGCATGAGAAACCCCGAAGATGGTACACCGTGTGATAGGGAAAGGTTTCTAAAACGCACCTCATTTCTCATCTCCTTGTGCTTCGGTTCGCCATTCCAGCCGCTTTACTAGCAATCTCCCTCCTTGGAGAATCAGCACCTTTATCCTCCTGTTCCGTACAGGTTGCAATTTGTCCTGAGGATGCACGGGAAGAGGGGGAACCAATGAGAGACTAGCTGTAGGTGTTGGGACAGGCACAGGTGACACTATTTTCCCATCAGGAAGAAGAATTAACCACAGGCTCAGCCTGCCGCCAGGAAGCAGAATACGGCCTGAAGCAATCCTGCGCTTTTGCGGCCAGCTCCCAAGAAAGCGAGTTGAAGAATGGAGCTCAGGGGCACTGCAATTCAGAAACCTGCAGACTTAGAAATGATAACTCTCGTCCACAAATATATTGAGGGAAGGCAACGAAGAGGATTTGAAAGCAAGGCAGAATTGCAGGAAACAGATTTCAGGAGGTAGATTCGAATCGCCTTTAAAACACAGGAAAAGCGGCAAAACCTCGACAATGATGCCCTTGGCCAAAAAGGGCGTATGCGTTTTTTCCTGAATATATTCAGGAAAAAACGCATACGCCCTTTTTGGCCAACCAAGCAACCTGGAAAGGCAAATCAGCGCTACAAAGAAGTCTCGCTTCCCATCGGTCAAAAGGGCCATGCTGAATAAAGTGTCAAAACCAGAAATGCAGGACAGGCCATGGAGAAATGGGAGCCTTGCTACGCTGATGGGAAGGATGTAAATTGCCAACAGCCACTCTGGAGAAGTGTACGGTGTGTCCTGAAACATCTAAAAAACTCAGCTTAGAGACCATAGGGCACTTCCACTCATGGGCGTATAAATTGGGAAAATTAAAAATCAGCAAGACACAGGCACCCCAAAGTTTTGGGCTACTCTGTTGACAAGAACCTCCACTTCGTTACACCTTAAATATCCCAGGAAAGAGAAGAATGGATAAAGAAGTTGTGGTCCTTATGTACAATGGAATATCACTCAGCCATGAAATCAATGTCATAAGGCTAGTAGCAGCATGATGAGTGGATTTAGGTATGACGATTCTAAGTGAAATAAGTCACACAGAAAAAGACACTTATCATGAGATATCACTTATAGAGGGAATGTAAAAACCGCTACCCTTGAACTGAATTACAAAACAGAACAGAGTCACACGTTTAGAAAACACACTATGGCTGCTTAACGGGAAAGGTGAGGTGGGGTGATGCATAAAACAAGGGTTTCAAATTAGCTCAGATACCGTTCCATAAACCCAATATGTAATAGACAAGACCTACTCCTTGCTGAGTGAACTGGACTCAACACCCGCTATTCAACGCCCAAGAATATATCTGACTAGTAAGATTCTTAAAACATATGTATTGATATCTCTCTGTAAGTGAGTCAAGTGGGTGTAAAGCGGCATAAACACAGCAGTGAAAAGCAGCTAAACCCCATTATAAAAATCAATTACTTTTCAAAACCCTTGAAACAAAGACAGTGAAAGAGAGAGAAATTCTTAGGAAATTCGTTCAGGGGCTGTGATGCCACCTGGATTGACCATATCTAGACCCATAGTTGATTGAGACATAAGGGTGGACACTCTTGGGGCTGAGAGGTTTGGTGAGGTTGGGTCAGCAAACGCAGACCCTTTAAAGTAATATAGCGTGGTACCCATCCCATGGGTCCCAAATCTCCAGGTTCAAGGGCATCGTCCTACACTGAAAACATGCATGAGAAACCCCGAAGATGGTACACCGTGTGATCGGGAAAGGTTTCTAAAACGCACCTCATTTCTCATCTCCTTGTGCTCCGGTTCGCCATTCCAGCCGCTTTACTAGCAATCTCCCTCCTTGGAGAATCAGCACCTTTATCCTCCTGTTCCGTACAGGTTGCAATTTGTCCTGAGGATGCACGGGAAGAGGGGGAACCAATGAGAGACTAGCTCTAGGTGTTGGGACAGGCACAGGTCACTCTATTTTCCCATCAGGAAGAAGAATTAACCACAGGCTCAGCCTCCCGCCAGGAACCAGAATACGGCCTGAAGCAATCCTGCGCTTTTGCGGCCAGCTCCCAAGAAAGCGAGTTGAAGAATGGAGCTCAGGGGCACTGCAATTCACAAACCTGCAGACTTAGAAATGATAACTCTCGTCCACAAATATATTGAGGGAAGGCAACGAAGAGGATTTGAAAGCAAGGCAGAATTGCAGGAAACAGATTTCAGGAGGTAGATTCGAATCGCCTTTAAAGCACAGGAAAAGCGGCAAAACCTCGACAATGATGCCCTTGGCCAAAAAGGGCGTATGCGTTTTTTCCTGAATATATTCAGGAAAAAACGCATACGCCCTTTTTGGCCAACCAAGCAACCTGGAAAGGCAAATCAGCGCTACAAAGAAGTCTCGCTTCCCATCGGTCAAAAGGGCCATGCTGAATAAAGTGTCAAAACCAGAAATGCAGGACAGGCCATGGAGAAATAGGAGCCTTGCTACGCTGATGGGCGGGAGGTAAATTGCCAAAAGCCACTCTAGAGAAGTGTACGGTGTGTCCTGAAACATCTAAAAAACTCAGCTTAGAGAGCATAGGGCACTTCCACTCATGGGCGTATAAATTGGGAAAACTAAAAATCAGCAAGACACAGGCACCCCAAAGTTTTGGGCTACTCTGTTGACAAGAACCTCCACTTCGTTACACCTTAAATATCCCAGGAAAGAGAAGAATGGATAAAGAAGTTGTGGTCCTTATGTACAATGGAATATCACTCAGCCATGAAATCAATGTCATAAGGCTAGTAGCAGCATGATGAGTGGATTTAGGTATGACGATTCTAAGTGAAATAAGTCCCACAGAAAAAGACACTTATCATGAGATATCACTTATAGAGGGAATGTAAAAACCGCTACCCTTGAACTGAATTACAAAACAGAACAGAGTCACACGTTTAGAAAACAGACTATGGCTGCTTAACGGGAAAGGTGAGGTGGGGTGATGCATAAAACAAGGGTTTCAAATTAGCTCAGATACCGTTCCATGAACCCAATATGTAATAGACAAGACCTACTCCTTGCTCAGTGAACTGGACTCAACACCCCCTATTCACCGCCCAAGAATATATCTGACTAGTAAGACTATTAAAACCTATGTATTGATATCTCTCTGTAAGTGAGTCAAGTGGGTGTAAAGCGGCATAAACACAGCAGTGAAAAGCAGCTAAACCCCATTATAAAAATCAATTACTTTTCAAAACCCGTGAAACAAAGACAGTGAAAGAGAGAGAAATTCTTACGAAATTCGTTCAGGGGCTGTGATGCCACCTGGATTGACCATATCTAGACCCACAGCTGATTGAGACATAAGGGTGGACACTCTTGGGGCTGAGAGGTTTGGTGAGGTTGGGTGAGCAAACGCAGACCCTTTAAAGTAATACGGCGTGGTACCCATCCCATGGGTCCCAAATCTCCAGGTTCAAGGGCATCGTCCTACACTGAAAACATGCATGAGAAACCCCGAAGATGGTACACCGTGTGATAGGGAAAGGTTTCTAAAACGCACCTCATTTCTCATCTCCTTGTGCTTCGGTTCGCCATTCCAGCCGCTTTACTAGCAATCTCCCTCCTTGGAGAATCAGCACCTTTATCCTCCTGTTCCGTACAGGTTGCAATTTGTCCTGAGGATGCACGGGAAGAGGGGGAACCAATGAGAGACTAGCTGTAGGTGTTGGGACAGGCACAGGTGACACTATTTTCCCATCAGGAAGAAGAATTAACCACAGGCTCAGCCTGCCGCCAGGAAGCAGAATACGGCCTGAAGCAATCCTGCGCTTTTGCGGCCAGCTCCCAAGAAAGCGAGTTGAAGAATGGAGCTCAGGGGCACTGCAATTCACAAACCTGCAGACTTAGAAATGATAACTCTCGTCCACAAATATATTGAGGGAAGGCAACGAAGAGGATTTGAAAGCAAGGCAGAATTGCAGGAAACAGATTTCAGGAGGTAGATTCGAATCGCCTTTAAAACACAGGAAAAGCGGCAAAACCTCGACAATGATGCCCTTGGCCAAAAAGGGCGTATGCGTTTTTTCCTGAATATATTCAGGAAAAAACGCATACGCCCTTTTTGGCCAACCAAGCAACCTGGAAAGGCAAATCAGCGCTACAAAGAAGTCTCGCTTCCCATCGGTCAAAAGGGCCATGCTGAATAAAGTGTCAAAACCAGAAATGCAGGACAGGCCATGGAGAAATAGGAGCCTTGCTACGCTGATGGGCGGGATGTAAATTGCCAAAAGCCACTCTAGAGAAGTGTACGGTGTGTCCTGAAACATCTAAAAAACTCAGCTTAGAGAGCATAGGGCACTTCCACTCATGGGCGTATAAATTGGGAAAACTAAAAATCAGCAAGACACAGGCACCCCAAAGTTTTGGGCTACTCTGTTGACAAGAACCTCCACTTCGTTACACCTTAAATATCCCAGGAAAGAGAAGAATGGATAAAGAAGTTGTGGTCCTTATGTACAATGGAATATCACTCAGCCATGAAATCAATGTCATAAGGCTAGTAGCAGCATGATGAGTGGATTTAGGTATGACGATTCTAAGTGAAATAAGTCCCACAGAAAAAGACACTTATCATGAGATATCACTTATAGAGGGAATGTAAAAACCGCTACCCTTGAACTGAATTACAAAACAGAACAGAGTCACACGTTTAGAAAACAGACTATGGCTGCTTAACGGGAAAGGTGAGGTGGGGTGATGCATAAAACAAGGGTTTCAAATTAGCTCAGATACCGTTCCATGAACCCAATATGTAATAGACAAGACCTACTCCTTGCTCAGTGAACTGGACTCAACACCCCCTATTCACCGCCCAAGAATATATCTGACTAGTAAGACTCTTAAAACCTATGTATTGAGAGGGGGCAAGATGGCGGAAGAGTAAGACGCGGAGATCACCTTCCTTCCCACAGATACAGCAGAAATACATCTACACGTGGAACTGCTCCTACAGAACACCCACTGAACGCTGGCAGAAGACGTCAGACCTCCCAAAAGGCAAGAAAATCCCCACGTACTTGGGTAGGGTAAAAAGAAAAAAGAAATAACAGAGACAAAAGAATAGGGACGGGACCTGCGCCAGTGGGAGGGAGTCGTGAAGGAGGAAAGGTTTCCAGGCACTAGGAAGCCCCTTTGCGGGCAGAGACTGCGGGTGGCAGAGGGGGGAAGCTTCGGAGCCGCGGAGGAGAGCGCAGCCACAGGGGTGCGGAGGGCAAAGCGGAGAGACTCCCGCACAGAGGCTCGGCGCCAACCAGGACTCACCAGCCCGAGAGGCTTGTCTGCTCACTCGCCAGGGCGGGCGGGGCCTGGGAGCTGAGGCTCGGGCTTTGGTGCTAGCCGGGAGGGAGTCCGGGAAAAAGTCTGCAGCTGCCGAAGAGGCAAGAGACTTTTTCTTGCCTCTTTGTTTCGCGGCGCGCAAGGAGAGGGGATTCAGAGCGCTGCCTAAACGAAATCCAGAGACGGGTGCGAGCCGCGCGGCTATCAGCGCGGATCCCACAGCAACAGGGGCGCAGAGGGAAAAACGGAGAGATTCCCGCACAGAGGCTCGGCGCCGAGCAGCGCTCACCAGCCCGAGAGGCTTGTCTGCTCACCCGCCGGGGCAGGCGGGGCTGGGAGCTGAGGTGCGGGCTTCGGTCGGATCGCAGGGAGAGGACTGGGGTTGGCGGTGTGAACACAGCCTGAAGGGGTTGGCGTGCCGCGGCGAGCCGGGAGGGAGCCGGAGAGGAGGTCTGCAGCCGCCGAAGAGGCAAGAGACTTTTTCTTGCCTCTTTGTTTCGTGGCGCGCAAGGAGAGGGGATTCAGAGCGCCGCCTAGACGAACTCCAGAGGCGGGCGCGAGCCGCGGCTAACAGCGCGGACCCCAGAGACTGGTAGGAAACGCTAAGGCTGCTGCTGCCGCCACCAAGAAGCCTGTGTGCGAGCCCAGGTCACTCTCCACACCGCCCCTCCCGGGAGCCGGTGCAGCTCGCCACTGCCAGGCTCCCGTGATCCAGGGACAACTTCCCCGGGAGAACACACGGCGCGCCTCAGGCTGCTGCAACGTCACGACGCCTCTGACGCCGCAGGCTCGCCCCGCCTCCTCCGTACCGCTCCCTCCCCTGGCCTGAGTGAGCCAGAGCCCCCGAAGCAGCTGCTCCTTTAACCCCGTTCTGTCTGGGCGGGGAACGGACGCCCTCAGGCAACGTACATGCAGAGGCGGGTCCAAATCCAAAGCTGAACGCTGGGAGCTGTAAGAACAAAGAAGAGAAAGGGAAATCTCCCCCAGCAGCCTCAGAAGCAGCTGATTAAAGCTCCACAAACAACTTGATGTGCCTGCATCTGTTGAATACCTGAATAGACAACGAATCATCCCAAATTCAAAAGGTGGACTTTAGGAGCAGGATATATTAATTTCCCCTTTTCCTTTTTTTGTGAGTGTATATGTGTATGCTTCTGGGTGAGATTTTGTCTGTATACCTTTGCTTTCACCATCAGTCCTAGGGTTAGGTCCGTCCATTTTTTTTTTTTTTTTTTTTTTTTTTTACTTAAAAAAATTTTTTTTCCTAATATATGCTTTCTTAATAAGTTTTTCCGTATTTTCTATTTTTAGAAATTAAAAATTTTTTTAATAAGTTTTTTCATATTTTTTATTTTAAAAAATTAAAAAAATTTTTTTAATAAATTTTTTTCTTAAAAATCTTTTTCTTATTTTTTACTATAAAAAAATTAATAAATCTATTTTTAAAAATTAAAAAAAAATTTTTCTGAATACATTTACTCTTAATAATTTTTTTCTTATTTTTTATTATAATAGCTTTATTTTATTTTATTTTATCCTCTTTTTATCTTTCTATTTTTTTCTCCCTTATATTCTGAGCTGTGTGGATGAAAGGCTCTTGGTGCTCCAGCCAGGCATCAGGGCTGTGCCTCTGAGGTGGGAGAGCCAACCTCAGGACACTGGTCCACATGAGACCTACCAGCTCCACGTAATACCAAACGGCAAAAATCTCTCAGAGATCTCCATCTCAACATCAAGACCCAGCTTCACTCAACGACCAGCAAGCTACAGGGCTGGACACCCTATGCCAAACAACTAGCAAGACAGGAACACAGCCCCATCCATTAGCAGGGAGGCTGCCTAAAATCATAAGGCCACAGACACCCCAAAACACACCACCAGACGTGGACGTGCCCACCAGAAAGACAAGATTCAACCTCATCCACCAGAACACAGGCAATAGTCCCCTCCACCAGGAAGCCTACACAACCCACTGAACCAACCTTACCCACTGGGGACAGATACCAAAAACAACGGGAACTACGAACCTGCAGCCTGTGAAAAGGAGACCCCAAACACAGTAAGATAAGCAAAATGAGACGACAGAAAAACACACAGCAGATGAAGGAGCAGGGTCAAAACACACCAGACCTAACAAATGAAGAGGAAATAGGTAGTCTACCTGAAAAAGAATTCAGAATAATGATAGTAAGGATGATCCAAAATCTTGGAAATAGAATAGACAAAATGCAAGAAACATTTAACAAGGACGTAGAAGAACTAAAGAGGAACCAAGCAACGATGAAAAACACAATAAATGAAATTAAAAATACTCTAGATGGGATCAATAGCAGAATAACTGAGGCAGAAGAAAGGATAAGTGACCTGGAAGATAAAATGGTGGAAATAACTACTGCAGAGCAGGATAAAGAAAAAAGAATGAAAAGAACTGAGGACAGTCTCAGAGACCTCTGGGACAACATTAAACGCACCAACATTCGAATTATAGGGGTCCCAGAAGAAGAAGAGAAAAAGAAAGGGACTGAGAAAATATTTGAAGAGATTATAGTTGAAAACTTCCCTAATATGGGAAAGGAAATAGTTAATCAAGTCCAGGAAGCACAGAGAGTCCCATACAGGATAAACCCAAGGAGAAACACGCCAAGACACATATTAATCAAACTGTCAAAAATTAAATATAAAGAAAACATATTAAAAGCAGCAAGGGAAAAACAACAAATAACACACAAGGGAATCCCCATAAGGTTAACATCTGATCTTTCAGCAGAAACTCTGCAAGCCAGAAGGGAGTGGCAGGATATACTTAAAGTGATGAAGGAGAAAAACCTACAACCAAGGTTACTCTACCCAGCAAGGATCTCATTCAGATTTGATGGAGAAATTAAAACCTTTACAGACAAGCAAAAGCTGAGAGAGTTCAGCACCACCAAACCAGCTTTACAACAAATGCTAAAGGAACTTCTCTAGGCAAGAAACACAAGAGAAGGAAAACACCTACAATAACAAACCCAAAACATTTAAGAAAATGGGAATGGGAACATACATATCGATAATTACCTTGAATGTAAATGGATTAAATGCTCCCACCAAAAGACACAGACTGGCTGAATGGATACAAAAACAAGACCCATATATATGCTGTCTACAAGAGACCCACTTCAGACCTAGAGACACATACAGACTGAAAGTGAGGGGATGGAAAAAGATATTCCATGCAAATGGAAATCAAAAGAAAGCTGGAGTAGCAATTCTCATATCAGACAAAATAGACTTTAAAATAAAGAATATTATAAGAGACAAAGAAGGACACTATATAATGATCAAGGGATCGATCCAAGAGGAAGGTATAACAATTGTAAATATTTATGCACCCAACATAGGAGCACCTCAATACATAAGGCAAACACTAACAGCCATAAAAGGGGAAATTGACAGCAACACAATCATAGTAGGGGACTTTAACACCCCACTTTCATCAATGGACAGATCATCCAAAATGAAAATAAATAAGGAAACACAAGCTTTAAATGATACATTAAACAAGATGGACTTAATTGATATTTATAGGACATTCCACCCAAAAACAACAGAATACACATTTTTCTCAAGTGCGCATGGAACATTCTCCAGGATAGATCATATCTTGGGTCACAAATCAAGCCTTGGTAAATTTAAGAAAATTGAAATCGTATCAAGTATCTTTTCCGACCACAACGCTATGAAACTAGATATCAATTACAGGAAAAGATCTGTAAAAAATACAAACACATGGAGGCTACACAATACACTACTTAATAATGAAGTGATCACTGAAGAAATCAAAGGGGAAATCAAAAAATACCTAGAAACAAATGACAATGGAGATACGACGACCCAAAACCTATGGGACGCAGCAAAAGCAGTGCTAAGAGGGAAGTTTATAGCAATACAAGCCTACCTCAAGAAACAGGAAACATCTCGAATAAACAACCTAACCTTGCACCTAAAGCAATTAGAGAAAGAAGAACAAAAAAACCCCAAAGCTAGCAGAAGGAAAGAAATCATAAAGATCAGGTCAGAAATAAATGAAAAAGAAATGAAGGAAACAATAGCAAAAATCAATAAAACTAAAAGCTGGTTCTTTGAGAAGATAAACAAAATTGATAAACCATTAGCCAGACTCATCAAGAGAAAAAGGGAGAAGACTCAAATCAATAGAATTAGAAATGAAAAAGGAGAAGTAACCACTGACACTGCAGAAATACAAAAGATCATGAGAGATTACTACAAGCAACTCTACGCCAATAAAATGGACAACCTGGAAGAAATGGACAGATTCTTAGAAATGCACAAACTGCCGAGACTGAACCAGGAAGAAATAGAAAATATGAACAGACCAATCACAAGCACTGAAATTGAAACTGTGATTAAAAATCTTCCAACAAACAAAAGCCCAGGACCAGATGGCTTCACAGGTGAATTCTATCAAACATTTAGAGAAGAGCTAACACCTATCCTTCTCAAACTCTTCCAAAATATTGCAGAGGGAGGAACACTCCCAAACTCATTCTACGAGGCCACCATCACCCTGATACCAAAACCAGACAAAGATGTCACAAAGAAAGAAAACTACAGGCCAATATCACTGATGAACATAGATGCAAAAATCCTCAACAAAATACTCGCAAACAGAATCCAACAGCACATTAAAAGGATCATACACCATGATCAAGTGGGGTTTATCCCAGGAATGCAAGGATTCTTCAATATACGTAAATCAATCAATGTGATACACCATATTAACAAATTGAAGGAGAAAAACCATATGATCATCTCAATAGATGCAGAGAAAGCTTTCGACAAAATTCAACACCCATTTATGATAAAAGTCCTGCAGAAAGTAGGCATAGAGGGAACTTTCCTCAACATAATAAAGGCCATATATGACAAACCCACAGCCAACATTGTCCTCAATGGTGAAAAACTGAAACCATTTCCACTAAGATCAGGAACAAGACAAGGTTGCCCACTCTCACCACTATTATTCAACATAGTTTTGGAAGTGTTAGCCACAGCAATCAGAGAAGACAAAGAAATAAAAGGAATCCAAATCGGAAAAGAAGAAGTAAAGCTGTCACTGTTTGCAGATGACATGATACTATACATAGAGAATCCTAAAGATGCTACCAGAAAACTCCTAGAGCTAATCAATGAATTTGGTAAAGTAGCAGGATACAAAATTAATGCACAGAAATCTCTTGCATTTCTATACACTAATGACGAAAAATCTGAAAGTGAAATTAAGAAAACACTCCCGTTTACCATTGCAACAAAAAGAATAAAATATCTAGGAATAAACCTACCTAAGGAGACAAAAGACCTGTATGCAGAAAATTATAAGACACTGATGAAAGAAATTAAAGATGATACAAATAGGTGGAAAGATATACCATGTTCCTGGATTGGAAGAATCAACATTGTGAAAATGACTCTACTACCCAAAGCAATCTACAGATTCAATGCAATCCCTATCAAACTACCACTGGCATTTTTCACAGAACTAGAACAAAAACTTTCACAATTTGTATGGAAACACAAAAGACCCCGAATAGCCAAAGCAATCTTGAGAACGAAAAATGGAGCTGGGGGAATCAGGCTCCCTGACTTCAGACTATATTACAAAGCTACAGTAATCAAGACAGTTTGGTACTGGCACAAAAACAGAAATATAGATCAATGGAACAGGATAGAAAGCCCAGAGATAAACCCACGCACATATGGTCACCTTATCTTTGATAAAGGAGGCAAGCATATACAGTGGAGAAAAGACAGCCTCTTCAATAAGTGGTGCTGGGAAAATTGGACAGATACATGTAAAAGTATGAAATTAGAACACTCCCTGACACCATGCACAAAAATAAACTCAAAATGGATTAAAGACCTAAGTGTAAGACCAGACACTATCAAACTCTTAGAGGAAAACATAGGCAGAACATTCTATGACATACATCACAGCAAGATTCTTTTTGACCCAGCTCCCAGAGAAATGGAAATAAGAACACAAATAAACAAATGGGACCTAATGAA